>NC_087211.1:35994154-36011654 GCF_015104395.2 Macrobrachium nipponense
TTCCATATTCAACAATTCTTCACTTCCTCTTTGCAAAAGCTCCTCCAGAACTCCGTTCTCCGCACCAGGTACCCTTTTTTTTTTATTAAAAGTTATTTTTCAGTACAGTGGTTAAAACTTTATTATTTATCCAAAAGTATCATAGTTGTTAAGGCTGCAAAAGCAAGAAAATGGTAACTTAAAAAGTTACAAATTTATTTTATTGCCTATGATCTTGTATCTCAAATGTGTGATGTGACATTTTTACTGAAGGCACAACCTAGATATATTTCTATGGGCTCTAATAAAGCTGGATTTCTGAAGACCTCAAACCACGGTAACAATATTTTTACATACAGTAATGGAATCATCATTGTTTTCATGTCAGGTTTTCTCTCTAAGTTATGGTTTACATCTGAAATGACCATATTTTTTCCCTCGACATTGTCTTTTCCACTTAATGAGCATTATTCTGTGGAAGCTTGCTTTGCAAGTAATTAGTTAATCAGGCAAGTTTTATATTATTTTTTCTGCATTCTGTAACATAATGCATTAAATACTCGGAAGATCAATGAATGGTCAAATACTGATGTATTTACTATATATGTTCCTGTGGAAATCCAAATGGATGCAAGTTGGAAAACGGGGATTGAATGAATAAGGTGTCCCATAATTAAAAAATTCTATAACGATATGCCAATATCCTTCTTTGTGCTATAATGTCATGCATTTTATAAGGGATATTTTTTTTATTAAACAAGGTATCAAAAACTTCAAAACCTGTCAAAGATATAACTTATTTTCAGACTGCTGGTTGGTCTGTCAGCCGTTATAGTAATTGGCTCGATGAACATCTAGATGAGCGTGAGAGACTACAGCTTGTTAGAGGAGCACTGGAAGCGTACGTTGCCAACGTTAGGTCCCGTCAGCTGACGCAGTTTGCACCAGCTTACCCTGTAATGCTAAAGCTTTTGGAGAAGGGAATGGTTGCATATGGTATATCAGGTAATTCCTAGTGCTTTCCAGGTTACCTCAGTGTTGTGGCTGCTTTTGTTTGACATTTGTTAATAATATAAGATTCTATTACTTTGTAGTTAATAAAGAAAGTTTAAATAAAATGTAAAGGATACTTGTGAGTGATTTTCATACCTGTGTAAGCAGGTTAACAAAAATGGGAGGCATAGCAGGAAGAGATATCTTGGGTAAGGAAAATTCCTTGAAGGACTAACTTTATGGAAAACAGCATGCCACTACTGGAAGAAGCAAATGAAGCATCCTGCTGGGACGTAAGCCAACAAGTGGAATAGGGCAATGAACAAAAATCACTAGGAGGACCTTAGTCTCTGAAGAGCTCGCGAGAACCAAGCGTGTTAGTATTTGTCCTTCAATTTCCCTAACCACTACTGTGTTCGTAGTATGTATATAATTTTACCATTAAGCAACAAAATACTACCAAATGTCGTTTGCTAAAAACTTATATTAGAAAATATTTGCTTTTCATACAAACCCATTATATAGTGTCAAGTCAACGGACAGTTCACAGGTCTGCTGCTTCCAGTAAGTAACGAAGACTAGCATATAACCTGAAAAATACGTATATTCCCTGGGGGCTAACTCTCATAGCTTATAAATGATTCTAACTGGTATTTTTTAATTATCACTCAATTTAAAGCTTTGATTTACTTTTCCTTCAAATTCAGATACGTATATGTATCTGTAAAATTAATTTCTGGTAACAATGTGTGTACCTGTACCTATGTATGCTTACAAGATGTGTAAAGTAGTAATAAACATAAATACTGTAATACAGTCGACCCCCGTTTATTCGTGGATTCACCAATTAATGAATTTTGCCGTGGAAAATAACCATATAATTCATGGAAATTCATCTGGTTGCAGATTTTTTCTTATTATTATTACAGGCAATCCCTGGTTATTAGCAATATTGTTTTATGGTGCTTGTCTGGTTCTGATTTTCGGCGCCAAAATGTGCCAATTTCCAGTTATTGGCACCGATACATACCTAATAGAGGCACCATTTACCGGTTATCCATGATTTTCACTTATCCTCAAGCCTTCAGAATGGAACTCCTATCGATAACCAGGGACTGCCTGTACAGTGGGGCCTTCATATTCGCGTTCTCTGGATTCATGGATTTCTCTGTGGACCATATCTACCCATTATTCGCGGGAAATTCACCTATTCGCGGTATTTTCTATGAGAAATATCCTGAAACTCCTGGTTTTTAAAATCCATTTCATCATAAAATGCACTTTTTGTGATAAAACTATTAAACAAACCAGGTATAAAAATTGTTAGTGGGTTTTGCTTGAGTTTTACCCACCAAAATATGCCGTTTTCAGCATTTTATAGGGGTTCCAACTATTCGCGGATTCTAAACATTCGCGGGGTGGGGTCTGGTACGCATCCCTCGCGAATACGGGGGAACCAATGTATTATTGTTCATTAAATGAAACCTATTTATATGGAACAATCCCCAAAGGGGCCAGTGACTTGAAATTCAAGCTTTCAAAGAACATGGTGTACATTAGGAAGAAGTGAAGGGAAATACAGAAAGGAGGGACCTGAAGTTAGTCATCTACTAGCTGGATACGAGACCATGTCTGGTATGAAGGATGCCACATACAGCAGCAGACACTGAGTGCCCAGAAATCTTTCTTTGAAAAGGTGAAATCACTGTGCAATGATGCAGGAGATGGGTAACCCATTCCAAGAAGAATCAGCAGGCCTGATGGTGTTAGACACAAAGAACATTGCAGACCCAACTCTAGCTGAAATGGTAGCTACACATCAGCGGCAAGGCAAAGAGCAGTTCCTATCATTTATGAAAGGGCTAGAGGATGAAGCTGAAAGTCTTTTCTATCATCCAATTAAGAAGAACCCTGTTTCATTCTTCAAACAAGAACACGCTGAGGGAATTTCTTAGGAGAAAGTCCTAAAAGATGACTGTCAGTTATTCTCGCGACTGTTCATCTCAAGCCAGAACAGACAGTGTGACTTGCAAGAATGCTTCAAGCACGAGAATCAGTCACACCCTGCATTTCTCAGTGACAGCGGCAAGCTTCATACGTGTCAGAAGTCACAGTTAGTTGAAATTCTTGAAGTGCAAGTTAATGTCCCAGTGGGAGAACCAAAGGGAGATACAATCATCATTGATGGCTCAGCACTTATGAATGCCTCACCTCCACGTACTTCAAAGACATTTATGACTATGCCAAAGAAGACATCATCCCAAAGGTGGAATCCTATGGTGCTCGGTACAAGCGGGTGGACATAGTCTTTGATGTATACAAGAAATCAAGTCTGAAATCGGAGATGAGGTCAAAAAGGGGGGAAAGGAATCAGAAGAAGAGTGACAGGAACAAGCAAGACACCAGGAAACTGGCAAAGCTTCCTTCGTGACCCCAGCAACAAGACTGAACTGTTTCAATTCCTGGCCAAAAAGATGTGTGAAGCAGAAATGACAAGCACAGTCATTGTCACAAAAGGAGAGGATGCCATTAGCAACACAGTGAAGTCTCTGGATGCTGTGTCCCCATGTTGTCACAAAGAAGTCGACTGACGGGAGGAAGTCTATAATCATCAAGGCTAATGACACAGATGTGCTAGTCATAGACATATCTGTACTGCCATCGTTCCAGAAACTAGTTCTTCAGGAAATGGGGATTGCCTTTGGCCAAGGAGCCCATATGCGATGGATTCCAGTCCATGAGGTAGTTTCTGCAATTGGGCTTGAGAAAAGCTAGAGGGATCCCCTACTTTCCCGCATTCACTGGATGTGACATTACATATGTCTGCCTTCCGTGGGAAAGCGAAGAAATCTGCATGGCAGACTTGGAATGTATTTGATGATATTACTAAAACATTCATCAATCTCAGTCAGCATCCAGCATTGATTCGTGATCTTGACATACAGAGGCTGGAAAGATTCATTGTCCTGATGTACAACAGATAAGCGCAGCGCAGATTTGATTAGTATACCTTGGAGGACATTTGTGCCAAATTTGATGCGTGTATCATTATTTGCACAATTTTCCTGTTATCTGCCCCACTATTAGTAAAGTCATATTCATTGCTTAAACACTACAGCCATAAACAACTGAATGAAAACAATTAGTTGTTTTGCAGCTTTTCTAGAACAACTGAACCGAATCTGAAAATAACAATGTTTTGCTTGCATTCCAGCCATCGTACAGTAGTAAAAAAATACTGTAGTTATGTTACAAATGACATAAATTAAGTAGAACAGGACATATACTTTTACATTACACCTTTATTTGGTATGGAGAAAATATTGGCAAGGAAATATATTACTGCTAAATTTAAGCTGCAGTTGTAGTTGAAGCTGAGGAAACAATTGTTCACACTGCTAATAACCATAAGTTATTGTGCATCAGCAACATGGGTGCAACTCTACCACAAATAATAGTGGAGAAAAAAGTATTTTAAATAAAAAATACTGACCATGAAAGAACAAATTTTACTGTTGTTTTCATTCCGACAAAAGATAAATACGCAATCTCGTATTATTATGAAACAGGATGAAAATAGTGAACGGAATCTGTTTTTTACGCAAAAAAATTACATGCTCCCCACATGTCTATCAACGAAAAAAATAACTTAATCTAGTTCACAACAAGATGTATTTAAGCCATATTTCAACTTAAAAGTACTTCATACAACAAAAAATAAACTTGTCCCAAAAGTACTTCATACAACAAAAAATAAACTTGTCCCATATAAATAGTTTCTAAAGATCCATTTATGCTGAATAGCAGCAAGAAAATCACTCTGAATTGAGTTAAATAGGGCAAAATAAACCTGACTCTGCCCTCAGCTGATTTTTCCAAACCAAAATATTGTTCACTTTGTTGTATTTTGTAATAGTACTATAGTAATATGAGACTACATACAGTATTTTTGGATATAGTGAAGTAAAACATAACATTTTAAGAAAGCCAAGAAAAAGATGCATATTCATTATGTTTATTTTATGAGGGCCTCTCAGTGTTTAGGCTACGTACCAATAACCAGATAACTGCGCAATCTATTAACAAAAAATTAACTAAATCTAGTTCACAAACTATTCTTATTTAAGTCATATTTGAACTTAAAAACACTTCATATAACAAAAAATAACCTTTTCCCATATAAATACTTTTTAGAGATTAATTTATGCTACACAGAAGCAGGAAAATTGTTCTGAATTAAGTTAAATTTGGAAAAATATCTTACCTCTGCTGTCAGCTGATTTTTCCAAACCAAAACATGATTGGTTTATTTGTATTTTTATAATACAGTAGTAATATAAGACTACATACAGTATTATGGATACAGCGAAGTAAAGGATAGCTTTTTAAAAGAGCCAAGAAAAAGATGCTTATTCGTTATGTTTGTATTTTATGAGGGAGTCTCGGCACTTAGCCTAAGCCACTGATAACCAGATAACTAACCAATACCAACAGTAACCGGGGCTGCCTGTATATAGGCACAGCACTTAACTTCCTGTACTAATATAAGAATGCAAATTCTATCTCAAAGGAGTTATCTAACATTGTAAGGTCAAAATACTAAACATTATTGTGACAAATATATAGATATATATATATATATATATATATATATATATATATATATATATATATAGATATATATATATATATATATATATATATATACATACATATATATATATATATATATATATATATATATATATATATATATATATATATATCTATATATATCTATATCTATATATATATATATATATATATATATATATATATATATATATATATATATATATATATATATATATACTATATATATATATATATAGATATATATATATATATATATATATATATATATATAGATGTAGATATAGATATATTATATATATATAGAATAGATATATTATATATATAGAATATAGATATAGATATATATTTAGATAGATAATATATATATATAATATTATATATATATAATATAATATTTATTAATATATAGATAATTATATATATATATATATATATAATAATATATATATTATATAGATACATATATTAGATACAATATTAGATTAGAGATATGATAGATAGAATAATATATATTATATATATCATATATATATATATATATATATATATATATATATATATATATATATATATATGTAATATATATATATATATATCTATATATATATATAGATATGTAAGGATATAGAATTATATATATATATATATATATATATATATATATATATATATATATATCTATATATTATATATTAAATATATATATATATATATATATATATCTATATATATGTGTGTGTGTGTGTGTGTGTGTGTGTATGTGTAATATATATAGATATATATATATATATATATATATATATATATATATATATATATATATATATATATATATATATATATATATATACACATACACACACACACATATATATGTACAGTGGTACCTTGAGATACGAAAGGCTCAACTTACGAAAAACTAGAGATACGAAAGCAAATACAAAGATTTTTGCAGGTCTACATACGAAAATTGTTCAAGATACGAAAGGTTGTTGCTGAGTAGACTCGCCACCATCCTCCCCGCTCTCCCATTGGTTCATGATGCTAGTCACCGCCATGAGATCCTTCTCTCCTATTGGTCAGCATCTCTCCCATGATGGGGAGGCGGCCAGCTCAGACACGAAAGTGGCCAAAGCCTTTATTAAGACGTTCAACGAGATGACGATCAAGAAAGGCTATAATTCTCAGGAAGTCTTTAACTGAGATGAGACTGGCCTTTTGTGGAAAAAAATGCCTCGTCGGATGTACATCACACAGGAAGAGAAGAAGCTACCCGGGCATAAGCCTATGAAAGACAGGCTTACACTCACACTTTGTTCGAACACCATTGGGGATTGCAAGGTGAAGCCCCTACTTGTCTATCATTCGGAGACTCCTCGAGCCTTCAAGGCCCACAAAGTGCTTAAGGAGAAGCTTCCTGTGATGTGGAGGGCTAATGTGAAAGCCTGGGTAACGAAGCTTTTGTTCACCGAGTGGGTAAATCTGTGTTTTGGCCCGACAGTGAAGAAATTCTTGGAAGAGAAGCGCCTCCCTCTGAAATGTCTGCTAGTGTTGGACAATGCCCCTGCTCACCCTCCTGGCCTCGAGGAAGATCTCCTAGCGGAGTATTCGTTTATTAAGGTGCTTTATCTTCCACCTAACACCACCCCTCTCCTCCAGCCCATGGACCAGCAAGTGATATCGAACTTCAAGAAGCTGTATATGAAACATCTTTTCAAGAGATGTTTCGACATCACCGATACCACAAACCTCACCTTGCGTGAATTTTGGAAGGAGCATTTCGAAATCGTAATATGCATCGGACTCATCGACCAAGCTTGGCAGGAGGTTTCGAGGCGAATCTTGAATTCCTCGTAGAGGAAACTGGCCTGAAACCGTATCCGCCCGAGACTTCGAGGGATTCAATGTGGGCGAAGCTGGTGCTGCAGATTCAGGAACAGTTGACGATCCTGAAACTTTCGCAACCAGATCTTGACGAGATCGTTGCACTTGGCAAGTCCATGGGGCTGGTCGTCGACGAGGACGACATCAATGACCTTCTCGAGGAGCACCAAGAGGAGCTTATGACGAATGACCTGAGGGAGTTGGAGGCCATGCAACATAACGTCGTTCTAGAGGAGTTCTCTAGCAGCAACGAGGAGGACGACGACGACTCTTATGACAACGCTTGAAATTAAGGATGCTTTAGCTGCTTTTCATAAGGTGCAATCATTCATAGAAAAGAGACACCCCGAAAAGGCTTACACAGGTCGTCTGCATGCACAGTTCGATGACGTTTGCCTGAGTTGTTTCAGGAACATTGTCAAAATCAGGCAGAAGCAATCTTCCTTGGATAGTTATTTTTTAAAGAGGCCTTTTCTGGGCTCAGCCCGTGTCGCTACGTGAAATGTCCCTTTAGCACACATTTCTAAGGTAAATTATTGCTAACATACCAGAGAAAAAGCTAAAATGGAAATGCCAGAATATTCTGGCTCGCTCACCTTATTTAAAGGTTTCGGTATGGTTTCTGGGGCGAGTGAAACCACTACCAGGGGTCCTTTGCCATTTAGATTCATCCTCCTTCAAAATCCCTCTACCAGAGAGGAGCTGATCTAAGGCCCACTCCACGCTACCGTTACTGCTAGCGCCTCTGACGTCATTCCTTTCCGTTAGCACGATCCAGACCGCACGCATTTTTCTTGCTCTGTGTTGTGCTCGCTCTGGATTTATTTTTTTTCATCATGCAAAGTCAAGACTCTTCTGCATCCAAGTTAAGTACTGCTAGTAATGTTTCATGTCAATTATAGCCGGGCAATGGCCCGTTTAACCATTTTATTTCGGTTATTATAGACGGCGTCCCGGACGGCTGTGTTCCCGCAAGGCGGCTCGCTCCCACGTGTTCCATTGTTTCGTGCTACACTCGGTCTTCTATACCGTTGGTGCTTGAATTATTTAGCTGTACATTATTATTCTAATGGTGATGCATTATTGATGTATTATTGTTTTTATTTATGCAATCTTTAACACGGGGGTTGTTTAAGAGTTCGCTCTAAGCTCGTAGCCTACATCGCTTCCTTCAGCTCAGAGTTCATGCATGCATGTTCTTTTAGTGGTCAGGTCTCTATGATAGGCTCCCTAAAGGACTTAGGTCCTTTCTTTTTGGTCCTGAGCTACCCTGGTCACCGCCCTACGTTTCTACGTATCAGCATAGGCCAGCTGCTTTGAGTTGCTAAGGTCACCCTCCCTTCTCGGTTGGTCCGATCCAGCTTCTCCAGGACTCTTCTTTCTCTTCTCCATCATTTTTCTTCCTTCTCCCCGTGTTTTGTTAGGATGTTATTGATATTCATGCTTTTCGAGACGGTTCAGGCTGGCCTAGGCCACCTCTGATCGCATGGTCTTTCTCACCGCGTGGCTCACCCCACGACCGAGAAGAGTCCAGGCGACCGCTATGAGCCACCCAGCGTCGGTCCCCCACGCTTACTCCCCCCTCCAGGGGGGGGATATACACTCGTTCACGTTGTCCCTGGCAACCAATCCGAGCTCCCTCCCTTCTTCCCACCACCACACGGGGGATACGGGAGTTAGTTGGAGGACACTCGACGCTGGCTCGGCTCAACACCGCTCTCCCTATATAGTACCAGGGGGGACCCCTGCCTGGCCGAGCCTCGGTTGGCCACCAGGCTCGGTTACTCTCGGCTCTCCTCGGTTCTCAGGCCGAGCTCCCCTACCCCGAGTCATCACCCTTCCCCGCTCCGGCGGATCAGGGCTCTGGCATTGCCAGGCCCCAGGGCCAGTGACTGTGGGAGAGCTCCGGCATCTTTTTATACCTCATGCATGTTTACGTTTATTCTTAACATCCATTATTTTAGTCTAAGTTGGCAGAGACCCCGCTTCCCATCCAGGTTTCACCACCTACTTTTTCTAATCTTTTATTTTTACGGCGGGGTTATCCACCCCGCCACCAATTATTGGTCCCCTCCTGTTCCTCACCCGCCGTCCCAGTACTCCTCACTCCAGCATATAGGTTAGGTACTACTCCTGTCTCGGTGATATGTTGTCCTCCGGCAACGCCGGAGACACACTGATTCAAATTATACCAACCCTATCGGACACTCACCATGTTACACGGCAGAAGAGCAGGTAGAGACTGAGCCTTAAATTTATCTATTAACTCCGGTGCATTCCGGTGTTATGATATATCACATCATGGACTTAGTCCAGGAGGTTAGTGTTGATACTCATGTCTCATGTATCATTTCACTTACAGGTCACCCACTGCATGGAGTCGGGCTGCAACGCCGTACTCCAAGACCCCTGTGGGCACGAGGTTTGCCGGACCCACTCTACCTGTGCGATCCAGTACAGTGATTCGTCGGTTTGGCACCACGAGAGCTGCACTATCTGCTACGAGTTAGTGGATCAGGTCTCCTCCGGAGTAAGTAGGCCTCCGGATACTAAACCTTGTCTTATTTAATTCATTGACCAATATAATGCGTGATATATCAATTAGCATATATATTTTAAGTTAATCTTAATTAAGTAGCCTTAAGTATTAATACTAACCCTCTCTTTCAGGGTGCCCAAGAGGTTAGGGACGCCGCTCTGACCACTTTGAAGGCCTGGGTTGGTGGCTTTGGACGAAATGTCACCAAGGGTCAACTGTACATTTTGTCCAAGGAGATGGCCACCCTCATCCTCCCCAGCGGAAAGCCAGCCTCCTATGTGGACCCGGAGGCGGCGGCTCCTCTGATCGCCACCATACAAGAACAGTCGCACTGGCTTCGGAGGAACCAGCGAACCAGGAGGTCCTGCAAGTAGTAGCAGCGCTCGATCTCAACCTCGAGCCCATGACGGTAGACGCCGCAGGTAGGGATGTAAGTGAGGCAGGTTTAATAGGGGCTCAAGGTCTTCCCTTGAGCCCATCTAGAGCTTCTTCCCCTACTTCTTCTACTTCTTTTCAGGGATTCACCGGGGATGGGCAGTCGGTCAGACCAAAGTCCGCCCAGGTGATCCCTAAAGTCAAAGGCAAGCGTGACTATAAATTGCTTCAAAAGACACTGTCTAAGAAGTCAGGTTCTAATGGCACTCAGGTTCTAGTGGCACTCAGAAATCTTCAGCTCACCATCCCGGAGTGGAGAAGGCTAGAATGACTTCGTACTTGAAGGGTTCCAAGTCCAAGTCTTCTAGGGACAAGGCTCAGCTCTTCTCTGACCCTGAGCCTTCAACCTCTACAGGAACCCGTCCTAGGACCCCCAAAGAAAAGGTGGAACCTTCACCTTTCGACCAAGACACCTTCACTGCAAATATTTCGGCCAATATTATGCAGCAAATGGTTAGTCTGGTTGGGAACTTGGTCCAAAACAAGTTCCAAGAGATGTTTTATCAAATCTCGTCGTCTTTGGAGGAGTCAGGCCAGTCAATCCAAGCCATTTCGGAGAGACTAGTCACTCAGGAGAACCTCATTGCAGGTCTCCGAGAGAATCCCGCGACAGGTCTTGCACAGCCCGGCATGGTAGTCCAAACCATGCCGGACTCACATACTTTCCCTACCTTCACGGCAAGCAATCCCTGTAGGATTTCTTCCCCCGCTCCCTTCAAGGACGGGATGCTGACGTTGGAGGGCTGTGGAACTTGAAGGCTTGAGGACTTCGAGTTCCATCCGGCAGATCTGCAATCCCCCTTCATCGGCTATGCCCGCCTTACGGAAGCGGCGATGAGGAGAGAGGACAAGATCCCGAAGGAGACGGTCATCCTCTCCCGGGATCAAGCTCAACGTGAATGGCTTAGGAGCCAGGAAGAGTGGGAATGCATTAACACCAGGGTCCAAGCCTTTAAAAGTGCCTTCATGATTTTCACAGTGGACACGGAAATGCCCATCCCGTTCACTTCGAAGGTAGCTGAGCTCACTATTCAGGCCGCAATGAAAGATGAGCCAATGCCGCAGCTCCGGGAGACGGAACCTACATCCCTCCTGCTCCCCGGAACAGAAGATCTATGGTTGGATCTCCCGGCTACTTTTTCGGTCGGGAAACTCAAACCGGACTGTGCCATCTCACAGTTTAGCAAGAGACTACCCAGGCTTCCGGACAGCCTCATCCAGGCTGAATTTGATGCCCGAATGAGATTGTCCAGGTCCCTCAATACGCTAGTTATGACGGAGGTATCGGCTCTGATCTACGGAGAAGAGCCGCTATTCAAAATCATAGCACAGTCACAATTGTATACGATGCAATGTGACTTATATGATTTCGTCATAGCGAGACGGAATTGTCGGAAACATGTCCTGGCGGAGGCCACCATCTGACACGAGCCCAATAAGCTCTTAGCTGCTTCCATCTGGGGTGCTGATCTCTTCCCAGAGTCGGTAGTGAACTCAGTTCACTGCGAGGCAACCAGACTCAACCAGAGTCTGAAGGTTCGCTGGGGATTGACCAGCAAGAGGAAGTCAGAATCAGCCGCATCAAGTAAGAATTCCAAGAAGCCTAGGAAATTCCAGCCTTTCCAGGCTCCTCAGCAACAGGCAGTGATGCAGGCGGTTCCGGTATCACAAGTACTGCAACCGTCCACCTCCAAGGCACAGCCACAACAACAGTTTGTGCTGGTGGCGCAACCACAGCACGCGCAGGCTTCAACCTCCTACGCTGTTTCCCCGGCTTTCAACCCAGTGTTTGAAAGCCAGTCCTTTCAGCCATTCAACAGGTTTGGCAGGGGTAGCAGAGCTAGAGGTGCCTTCCGCCAGAGAGGCGGCAGAAGAGCATCCAGCCGGGGTAAGCACTTACAAGGAGGGTGCGGGACGCGCCCTTCCCCGAGCCAGTGAGAATCCACAGGTAGGAGGAAGACTGTTCCTCTTTCGCCAGAGTTGGAGGTTCAGCAAATGGGCCCAAAGTATTGTGTCCAAAGGTCTAGGCTGGAGCTGGATCAAAGGTCCTCCTCCATCCAAAACCTTCCATCAACAACCAACAGCAGAATTGATAGAGTACGCTCATGAACTCCTTCAGAAAGGAGTAGTGTCAAGAGTCAAGCATTTAAAGTTTCAAGGTTGCTTGTTCAGCGTGCCAAAGAAAGGCTCAAACAAACAAAGAATAATTCTAGACTTGTCCCGTCTAAACTTATTCATTCGTTGCGACAAGTTCAGAATGCTGACCATCTCGCAGGTGCGGACCTTACTACCCCGTGGGGCCGTCACCACCTCTATAGATCTTACAGATGCCTACTATCATGTTCCAGTAGCAAGACACTTCTGCCCGTTCCTAGGCTTCAGGCTAGGGAACCAAGCATTCTCCTTCAAGGTAATCTCTTTCGGGCTCAACGTAGCCCCCAGAATATTTACAAAACTGGCGAAGACAGTCGTTCAAGAACTCAGGTCTCAAGGAATAATGCTAGTTGCTTATCTGGACAATTGGCTCGTTTGGGCCACAAGCATCGAGGAATGCCACAAAGCAACGGTCAAAGTAATCCAGTTTCTGGAACACCTAGGGTTCCAGATAAACAAGACCAAGTCCCGGCTAACACCGGAGTCTCGCTTTCAGTGGTTAGGCATTCAATGGGACTTGAACTCCCACACTCTATCAATTCCGTCGTTGAAGAAGAGAGAAATAGCCAAGGCAACCAGACAATTTCTCAAGTGCAAACAGACGTCTCGTTGGAACCAGGAAAGGATCCTAGGCTCTCTCCAATTTGCTTCGATAACAGACATTCTGTTAAAAGCAAAACTGAAAGATATAAACTGCGCCGGGCGCTCAAGGGCAAACAACAGATCCCGAGACAAACTATCCACTGTCCCGGCGATCTTACGCAAACGCCTCTGTCCCTGGGCGGAGGTCAAGAATTTGTTGGAGTCAATTCCTCTTCAGTTCCCTCCACCGGCACTAGTTATCCACACAGATGTGTCACTAAGCGGCTGGGGAGGGTACTCTCAGTACAAGAAGGTACAAGGAACCTGGTCCCTTCCATTCCGCCAGCTTCATACCAATGTACTGGAAGCTATGGCAGTGTTCCTCACCCTGAAAAAGCTTCATCCAGCCAAGAAATCTCACATCAAACTAGTGCTGAACAGTGCAGTGGTAGTACACTGCATCAACAGGGGAGGCTCCAAGTCAAGCCATGTGAACCATGTCATGATAGCCATATTTTCATTGGCAGCCAAGAACAAATGGCACCTGTCCGCCACCCACCTAGCGGGAGTAAGGAACGTAATAGCGGATGCGCTATCTCGCTCAGTCCCACTGGAGTCGGAGTGGTCCCTGGACAGGCAGTCATTCAACTGGATCTGTCAACAAGTCCCAGGGCTTCAGGTGGATCCCTTCGCCACGGAGTCGAACCACAAACTCCCTTGTTACGTGGCTCCCAATCTGGACCCTCTGGCTTATGCCACGGATGCCATGGCTATAGACTGGAATCAATGGAAGAAGATTTACATCTTTCCTCCAGTGAATCTTCTCTTGAAGATTCTGAACAAACTCAGGACGTTCAAGGGACACATTGCTCTAGTAGCCCCCAATTGGCCTAAGAGCAATGGGTTCCCACTACTACTGGAATTGGGACTCTGACCTCAACAGATTCCCAATCCCAGGCTATCACAACTAGTACAAACGAAGACTGTGTACGCTTCCTCAGGAATTCAGAAAACCCTAACATTATGGATTTCATGAAGTTTGCGGCAAAAAGGGATGCCAACATCGATCCTCAAAATATCCTATTCTTAGAATCGGATAAACGGGAATCAACCC
The DNA here is from genome assembly GCF_015104395.2 of Macrobrachium nipponense. Taxonomy (NCBI): domain Eukaryota; kingdom Metazoa; phylum Arthropoda; class Malacostraca; order Decapoda; family Palaemonidae; genus Macrobrachium; species Macrobrachium nipponense. The sequence goes on from NC_087211.1 coordinate 36,008,470, forward strand.
TACGTCAATATGACTCAGCAGTTAAAAAACTAGCTATATTCCTGAGGAATTCTGAAGTTCAAACCATGACAACCAATCTGGCCATATCCTTTTTTAGGATACTGTTTGAAAAAGGTTTAGCAGCAAGTACTATCACTACTACTAAATCTGCACTCAAGAAAATCTTCCAGTTTGGTTTCAAAATAGACCTAACAGACTTATTTTTCATCTATCCCTAGGGCCTGTGCTAGACTCAGGCCATCAGAGAGGCCTAAGTCTGTGTCATGGTTCTTAAATGATGTTCTCAAACTGGCCTCAAACACTGACAGTGAATCTTGTGACTTCTTACCCCTCCTGAGGAAAACATTATTCCTCTTAAGTCTAGCTTCAGGAGCCAGGGTATCTGAACTGTCGGCTCTATCAAGAGACTCTGGTCATATAGAGTTTCTCCCTTCAGGAGAAGTGTTACTTTCTCCAGATCGTCAATTTCTAGCTAAAAATGAGGACCCACTAGATAGGTGGGCCCCGTGGAAAATTCTCCTACTTCCACAGGACCCATCCTTATGTCCAGTTACTGCCCCAAGAGCATACCTAAATAGGACGGCCCTAAGATCTTCAGGCCCTTTATTTATAAGGGAAAAAGGTGGCACCATTTCCTTAAAAGGAATTAGACAACAAATATTATATTTCATTAAACAAGCCAACCCAGAGTCCTTCCCTCGTGTACATGACATTAGGGCAGTGGCTACCTCTGTTAACTACTTTCAGCATATGAATTTTGATGATCTGAAAAAGTATACAGGCTGGAAATCTCCGACAGTATTTAAATGCCATTACCTCAAGTCCTTAGAAGCACTTAAATTTCCAGCAGTGGCAGCAGGAAACGCAGTTTCCCCTGACACTGCTTAAGTAGTAGTAACTAGTTTAAATCTAGATCTCTCCTTTCTACCTGCCTCACTGACATTCTTGCCGTGGCTCTGCCACCATGTAGCCTTTGTCGTACCTTGGATGCTACATGTTGTACATAGTTGTGATGTTTCCTTGTATTTTAATTTTAGGATTAATCACACTTTAATTTAATATTGTATCTAATTTTAAGGTTAATCATAGTTTACTGTACTTACTCTCAAGGGGGCCAGTCGGAACCCCTATATATGGTGATATAGGGCGAAAAATGCAAAGTCATGAAAAAATTCATGGAGCTTCATATGGCAATTGAGAATATTTATACGAAATATTTCGTCAAAATTCCTCTTACTTTCGTAGTTACAGGGTAATTAGTGAACGTAACTCAATAAGCCTAAAACATTGATCCGTACAAGAAAATGCAATATTTCTTCTATTATCGTAAATTTTGATTATTATTGTCAAAGAAATTGGGAGAAATGGCATCTGTAGACATTCCCCGAGTCGAGAAGGAGACTTCAGGCTCAGCTACCAAGTCCAGTCCTGATTTAGTGCGATCACAGACTTCAAGTAGTCTACATGTTCCATTTCACCTCTGACATTCGCCTGCCTTTATGTATGTTTATGTATGTTTCGGCAAGAATTTCATCATGCCAATGAGGAAAAGACAAGGAAAACATCTCGCTAACATACAGACAAAGAAAAATTGCTCAAGTATTATTACAGTATATCATAATATATGCGTAGTTAGTGAAGAGAGAGGGGAGGGTTGCTTAGTAACGCCCCCGTCTTGCTTGACAGCACACGTCACACTATGCCCAAGGCTACGATCTTTGAGCAAAGAGATCTTCATTTATGATAAATAACAAAGTTTTGGTTTTTTAATACCCAAAATGGAATATGAAATTCATAATAATCATGATTTATTAAATTGTCTTTGTTAAAAAAGAGTACGCCTTCGAGTTTCACCTCTTGACATTCTCTTGCATTTACGTTTGTTTATCTTTGTTTCGGGCAAGAATTTCATCATGCCAAAGAGGAATATACAAGGAAAACATCTCGCTAACATACAGAAGAAGAAAATTCGCTGTAATAAGCCGAGTTAGTGAAGGGGAGAGAGAGAATTGCGTAGGAAGGAGTGCCCCATCTTGCCTCAAGCAATTTAATCATTTATGATTAAATTATGATAAATAAAATAGTTTTGGTTTATTAATACACAAAAAAGAAATATACATTCATAATAATCATTATTTATTAACATTGTCTTTATAGAAATACGAAGGAAAACTTTGAACGCCCGTATCTCAAAACTATACTTATTGACCTTCAAAATCAATTTTCTCACTTAGTTTTAAAGCTATAACATTGGAATTTGGTATATAACTCAGAAAGACATTATAGAACAATCAAATAGAGCCCTTTTTTCCAATTTTTGTTTCATATTTTTTTAATAAATTTTTTCTCCTGATTTTTTATAGGGTTTATTTTTTTACCATATTGAAAAATTCATTATCTAGCAAAAATAATTACTTTTAGAAAAAAAACTCTCCATTCGATTGGAGGTCTACATCAGGTCTATATATGAAAAGAACAAGTACTACCAAAAATGTACGGATTCGGGAGATGGACTCTGCAATCGGACCCCTTCCCTCTCTCACACAAGATTTTCCTGGAGGAAAGAATCACCGATACGAAAAAACGACATCTTCGTACTACGCAGAGTGATATATGGAACCCAGTCTAATCTTCGCCTCCTCACTACGGACCACATATACAGGTATCTGATTTCATTCTGTTCCGACATTGCTGCCCCTATAAAATAGCGTGACTCATTCCAACAGACTTCTACGCAAGTTAAAACAAATAACCTAATAGACAATAGTGCATGGAATAATCTTGAGCAACAAGACAAAGTTTTTTAAACTTATCCAACACCCCCCTTTACTGTAAAATCAACAGTTTAGTTTTTAAATTTAGGCTTATCCTTTGCCCTTATGCCAGACCGCAAAAACAACCTAGACTTCATAGTGGCTTTTTTGATAAATTCATATCTGACAAAAACTACAACCGTGAAGAGATATGTTTAAAAGGAGTGTTACTAAATGCTTTAAACTGACTTACATAAGAAATATCCTGTTCCCCGCAGATTCATGATAGCCATCCACTCGCTAAAAAAGTTAGATGTTATAATAAGTAGATCCGACAAAGACGGCAAAATCGTAATAATGGACAAAGACTTCTACCTTGACAAAATCAACCAGCTCCTTAGCGACACAAACACATACGAAAAACTGACGAAA
>NC_087211.1:36016654-36096654 GCF_015104395.2 Macrobrachium nipponense
GTACATGTACTATAAAAATTCTTGAGTCTCAGTAAATGAGGAGAGAGAGAGAGAGAGAGACGAGGAAGAGAGAGAGAGAGAGAGAGAAAATGCATAAACACTTGGTGGCAACAACACAACAGCCCCTCCCCCTCCAGTCCCATTACTTGATGATTGACAGCTTTAGTACCTGGAGTTAGAGAGAGAAGACTGAGATTTCCTTCATTCTTACATAATTTTTCAAATTTATAAACTAAAACCTTACTAATTCATATTAGTATTTTCTTAAATGAATTGATATTATTGCTGTATACATTGACATTAATATTTGAAAATAGTAAATCATTTATTTATCATAAAAAAACATTCATCTCTGTAGGAGAGAGAGAGAGAGAGAATTACTATTTTTATTATTATGTGATATTCAATCTCATTGAACTTAAAATACAGTGTTATTCAATAATAGTATTTGAGAATTAGTAAATCATTTTTGTAAGATAAAAATGTAATTAGTCATGAAAATAACATCAAAATACACTAATTAGTGATTATTTTTGCCGGAAAAATCCCGCGAATAGGCGAATCCCCTTCAAATAATGGGTAGACATGGTCCAGAGAGAAATCCGCAAATAAGTGAGTCCGCGAATACAGGGGCCACTGTATATATATGTATATGTATAATATATATATATATATAATATATATATATATATATATATATATATATATAATATTAATATATAATATGTATATATATTGTGACAAAGTGCCAAGTATCTGGTGACTACATTTACCAGGTGACTACATTTACCAATCATTAAATGAGTACCTCACAACAGCCAGACACCTAAACCTTCATCTCAGGTAAAATACGACTGAGTACCCTAAAGGCAACAGTGATCCCTTAAACAACTTACCAGCAGTGCAGAAAATCAGACTAAGTTCCTTAAAACAGGTGTGAGGTAATCCTATATGTAATTAAATTAATTAAAGAGATCACTCCATCAACAACTTTAAAAGTAAGTATTTCCCCGATTTTAAAAGTCTAAGTACTTCTCTGGTTCTAACTCACTTCAATTAAATTGGAGGAAAACAGCTCAATTACCACTCTATGTTTATCCCTGAACATAAATATACTGGTGAAAAATCCTGAGAACGCAGCACAGGGGGCAGCCTCTACCTCCTTCGGGATGTTCCCCCTTCACAAGAGCAGTACTGCGGGAACTGTGGTAGATCCCGTGTGCACTTTCACGTCGCCTCAGTTTGACTTTAGATATTGAAAATATGATGTCTCAGGATGATATAAAATGAGGTGGCACATTTATCTCATGGTAATTTGTCTGTCATAGTGAATAAAAGATGGCGGTCATTTTGGACTCTGCAAAAATCTTAAATAATTATTTACTTTGGCACTGTAAACTAATTTTACCAGATTAATTTGCTAATATTTAACAAATAATAAGCAAAGATGTACCAAATGTCAATATCAAAGGTCAAACTGAGGGTCATGAAAGTGCATCTGGCACCTAACTCACCCCATGTGTTACAAATGTACGTACATTTCTATGATTACCTTAAAAGTGATTGAGCAATGCCCTTATCATATATAATTGCTTTAATCCTCTACTTCCAGACAAAGCCAATAATATTTTCTTAGGAATTGGAGGTTTTCACTTGGAGAAAGTGATCATTTGTTGCCTCAGAAAATATCTACAGGAAAGTGGCATTCACAATGTTCTGGTTGAAAATGAAGTTTTTGGTCCTGGTCTAGTAAATTCTTTCATGGATGGAGGGAACTTTGTCAGAGGGAAAATGGGAGCTGAAACCACCTAACTTTAACTTTTAACTTTAATAACAAGAAGCCCTAAAGCATCTTCAGATTACAGTTTTCTTGCAGATTGTTGATATTGGAGTTTTTACAGAATCTGGAAATTGGAAAGCTTCAGTCACTGCTTGAAAACCCCACAGAAAATCAAGAGCTCAATCACAAAAATGGGATATGTGCATGAACCAGCATACCGTGTTTGAACAAGCATTTGATGAGTTCAAATTGCATGTCTTTTAAAATATGCAGTTATTCCTTTATTGGAACAAATTCCTAAGTGAAATAGCTCCAACTTGCAAGATTTAACCTGGTCCTGTGAAGGTGATTGGAACTGCATTTGTCAGTTGTGCGCCGTGCAATACTACCACCATGCTTTCCATTTGATAGGATCAACTACTAAAGATGGCTACCACTCTATTACAAAGACTATTTGGCTCTGCCTCAGAAATTCCCAGATATACATGCAACATTTTTGAAAGGTGACTTTGTTGTGAGACAGTCTGTTTGAAAAGGAAGTGCCGTACCAGTTGACCAAGCCCTTGAAAAATGAGTACAAGAAGCCAGCCAATCTGGGATAATAGGTTTCACTTGCAGAAAAGAAGCTGCTTGCGGATGGAATGTGATCAAGCACGACAAAGCCACGTACAGATAGTTCTTGTATGAAGCATATGAAATGGATGAGGATGACGAGTACACTCTTCATCAGAAATTTTCAAGGTCTCTGACAGAAACAGATGCACAGTGTGTTGCCTTCATAATAGGATACATATTACAACGTGGATATCCCTTTGATATTGACAAGCTAACAGATTTCCTTTTAAACTGTTTTGCCTTAGGTGAGACTGCTAGAAATGTTTACTAATCTTGTTTTGAGAAGAAATCTGAAAAATCTTTTGATTCCATTACCAAAACAAGCAAGAACATCAAACCTCCACCAGCCTAGATTAATTATGACTTAAAGAGACTTAAGTTCCTGTGGATCATTGACTATGCTCACTTAAGAAACTTTGGTCTCCAAGCTTTGCTAAGATCTGAAATAACACCAACCTCCTTCAACTTAACAAAGGAAGGATTCATATGTAATATGTAGATAAAAAAGGCTGTTTTTCTACTGAGCTAAAGAAATTACTTCCCAAGGAGACACCATCATCAGTATCATAACTGTGTATCGTCGCAGCATTATCATAGACTTTATGAGGCATGCCAGGAAAGTTCCAGTGAAGTAGATGAAATTGAAAATATAGAGTAAGTAGATGAAGTTAACATTCACATTGTATTTGATTTGTAGAAGGATTGGAGTATTAAAGGCAGTGAGTGTAATCGAAGAAAGAAAGCAGGTATCTAACTTGGATCAGCCTTTACCCATTGAGATAGAAAAGTTTTGGGCCGTCTCAGAGAAGAAGGTTGCATTTCAATATGATTTCATCCAGTGGGTCAATGCAAACGTTACTGACAATGTCTCTTCTTGGGATGATCACGTAAAGACGGTGAAACAATGTGTTTCAGTATCATAACTAAATCAATGACAGCTGCTCTACTAATTACATGCTCTCATGAGGAAGCAGATGATGCTGTCAAACGTTTTTTTGGAAGATTAACCCTTACTGGACATATATCGATATGCAGCTCCTATGGCTGGGTAAACTTTCAGGTTGGGCAATTTACGAAAAAAAAACACGAGTGGAAAGAGGAAGATATGCAAATGTATACCGTGAAAGAAAAAAATTCGAAAAAGTTTTCACTACCTTCCATGAGAAGTTGAAAATGACTATTTACAACCCTTTATGGGGCCTCTTTTACAAGACAATCGCAAATTTTACCAACTTATGCATGCAGTCCCCGATTATCGGCAATCCGGTTTCATGGTGCTTGTCTAGCACCATAAAATCGGCGATTTACGGTGCCATAATGGGCTGAGTTTCGGTTATCAGTGCCATAAGGGTTCTTATGGCGACCCGCTGATAACCAGGGATTGCCTGTGTAAGTTTTTTCTAATAAATAATTTTATTTTATTTTGTAAAATTGTCATTACAGCTCATACTGTATCAAAACAGATAAATAAAATCACTAACAAATTCTTAGCATATTTGTTAGAAAATATTTGCAGAGAACGAAGATTCTTTAACTTTTTTATTCTTACATGTTTTTTTTTTCAAATATTTCTTTGCAAAAGTACATTTACAACCAACATAGTATCGTAAAAGACAAAGAACAAAAAACAACAGCAACCTATGGTATATTTACGAGCAAATTTACAAAAGGACATCATGTGAGACAGAGACGCAATAAATTCCCTTTGATGTCAGAAACAGAACTGAAGTCCTGAGAAGCCCAGATTTGTGATTTTAGCCAGTCTAAAAGTTGCCATTAGTGAATTAATGGACTATAAAAGTATTGGCACCTATTTCCTACCCTATTATTTCCAAATCGATGGCGCTTAATGTTTATTTACAGGATCAATCCGTCCACCACCCCAAACCTGTTATTACTACTTCCAAGGATCAATCTGTCCATTAAGGGTTAATACCATTGTCATTACAGTAAGTACATCTCCAGACACTGCTGTATTTGTGTCTGCAATACTCCACTATAGAAAATTGAGGAACTTTGATTTGGAGGAACTCTGGTTTATATATGCCATAGTCAATCTAGAAGTTTAGTTCCCATTCACAACTTGGTTAGGACCAGGGACTCAGATCTCGTAGATATATTGCCTGCAATCCATGCACTCACTGGATGCAACACTACTAGCAAAATAGGTATAAACAAAAACTTTCATTGAAGGGAGAAAAGGTGTTTACAATCTCTTGTTCAACTTTGGAAAAGAAGAAATTAATGATGAGATTGTTACTAATGCTGAGAAATTCCTTCTCAAATGCATAGCATCAAGTGAAGAGAGTTTTGATGAGCTTTGCTTGATCATTTATCATACAAAACATCATCAGTTTGATATAGAGTGATTTCCTCCTACATCTGCTATATCAAGCAGCATATTCTAAGGGCCTACCTGCAGTGCTACATGTGGCCCCATGCTCCATTCATTGAAGATACTCAGTTGAATCCTCAACTATGGATACGTGCTTGCTGAAGATGAACATTTGTTACTAGTATCATGGCAGAAGCACCTATTCCAGATGAGTTCCTAGCTCTTTGTAACTGTTTAAAGTGTGTCCAGCCAAAAGTTTTGACTAAATTGCATGTTGCCATTTTTGCAAATGTGAAGCCAATTCATTATGCAAAAATCCACTGAATCCAGAACAACCATGAAGGGACTGAGAATATCAATAACACCATCAAGTACCTGTATGCACATCGAATGGTGTTTAGTTTTCTATTTGTATTACTTTGTATTATGGAGTTACATGTAATTTTGCAGATCAGGGGTTACATTTTTTTTAAATACTTTATTTTGATGTTTAGTAAAAAAAAATCATGAGGTCATAGGAGCGCCTCAGTGGCATGGTCGGTATGGTCTTGGCCTGCCACCTTGGTGGCTGCGAGTTCAATTCTCGGGCATTCCACTGAGATATTAGAGATGTGTATTTCTGGTGATAGAAGTTCACTCTCGACATGGTTCAGAAGTCATGTTAAGCTGTGGTCCTGTTGCTGAATAACCATTGGTTCCATGCAACATAAAAACACCGTACAAACAAAACAAACAAACAATGAGGTCATAGGAATACAATACATAAAATTTCCTATTTGTCTTTAGAAACCCATTTTATCCCTTCAATTCTAATTCTAAAATAATAATAGCACCAGATTACTTACAAAGTGAGCATTATGGTATTTGCAGAACTCTTCTATATCAAAAGTCAGGACCCAAAATGGTTGCCATTTATAATTCAATGTGTCAAAAACATTAAATTTTGTTTTTGTAGATTCATTTTAGGCCTTAAATTCTCTTAGAATTTTGTTTAGTATCAAATTTCCTTTTGAATAAAACAACATGCCTATGATTGTAAAACCATCCATGACAAATTTGTAATCAATTAGTATTTTTCATAGCTAACAAACCTTTGGTTTTAACAATAGGATAATTCTTTTTGTGCCTACTGGAAACTGGTTAAAACAATCAAAGATTGTACAGCAAAGAATATATGGAATCTGGGAACTCATGAAGTGTATAGGAGGTGGAAGCTGGTCGTTGACCAAGCAAGCTCCTCGTGATTCGTTAGTCTTTCTTTGACCAACTTGGAGACTAGATGTTTTTGCTCTCCTTCCAAGCTGGTTGCTTTGTTTGCCCATGATTCTTTGTGTTTTCAGTTGTTTGTGTTTGTCATGGAGTCCTCTGCATCTTCATGGCCTAGTCAACATACGTGCCTGGGCATTCAAGGATTTCTGTGCGCCAGGTTTTTGGCTGCTACAGTTACAGATCCCCATAGGACATGCAGTAGGTGCCGATCTAATTTTTTGTACTGGTACTAATCCCTGCCCGGAATATCGTGACTGGCCTCAGTTACAGTGGAAGATGTTTTACAGGAAGAGGGAGCATAGCAGAGTTTCTACTCTTCCTTTTTGGGAGGGTTTTTCTTCTCCTCCTTTAGACGATTTGGCTTCCCCCTACTGCAATTGTACCTCTGTCTCCTTCCTTTTCTTCCAACAATTTGTTGGCAGAGGTTTAGTCAGTTCTTCCTCCTTGGCTAGGTTTTTGCAGTTTGGTGCGAAGGCTATTTCATATCAAGGCCATCTTAGTGCAACTTTGTGGGCTAACCTCCTTCTGGCCAGGAGGGACGCGGCCTTGTCGAAAGTGGTGGGGTCAGTAGACTAGGAGTCCTTGTCAGCTCTCCAGAATGGGGACCTCCTTGATTCTCAGTTTCTTTTCCCAATAACTGAGTTGGAAAGTGCGATTGACCGGCGACGAGCAGATACCAAGGATAGGCTGGTCCATCTGGCAGTGTCTAAGTCGGAGGCTCGTTCTCTTCCTCCTCCTCCTCCTCCCCAACGACAAGCAAGACGGTCTTCTCCTGTCAAGTCATCCAGGTGTTCGGGTTCTGTGTTAGTCTCTCAGTCTCCTTCACAGCCCAAGCCAAAACAACAACAGTGTCCCTTTCAATCCCTCTCCTACAAGCCTGGGATGGGTTCTAGAGGGAGGAACAGTGGGTCGTCGATATAGTGGGCGCCTCTCCCTCTCATTGCCATGGGTAAGGGGATGCCTGGCAGGCCACAGGGCCAAATGGCAATTCCATGGAGTGGAGAAATAGGTACATAGTAGATGTTCTTTGGGTGGGATATCTACTACCCTTCAACTTCTCTTCCCCTATCTTGGACAGACCCCTTCTCAATCGGACTTATGCTTACGACTCCCCGAAGTATTTAGCTCTTCGAGGGGAAGTGTTGAAAATGCTGAACATGCGGTGGAGGAAGTAAAGCATCCTTTTCTGGGGTTTTACAGTCGAATTTTCCTGGTTCCAAAAGTTTAGACGACTGGAAACCAGTAATCGACCTTTCCACACTGAATCACTTTGTCAGGAAGACGAGGTTCAGGATGGAGACGCCCTGGACAGTGTTAGCAGCGATAAGAGACAACGACTTTTTGCTATCAGTGGACTTAAAGGATGCTTACTTTCAGATTCTGATTCACCCTTCGTCCAGGAAGTTTCTTCACTTCACTTTGGGATAGCAGGTCTTCCAATTCAAGGTTCTTTGCTTCAGGTTGACCAAGGCTCCTCAGGTGTTCACAAGGGTCTTTGCCCTCGTCTCGACATGGGCTCAAGCTCAAGGGATTCACCTCCTAAGATACCTCTACGACTGGCTGGTTTTGGCAAGCTCCAGGGAGAAATTACTTCAGGACAGAGATCGTTTTCTTCAGCTTTGCCAGGAGCTAGGCATAGTGGTAAACCTGGAGAAGTCCAATCTGATTTCCAGCCAGAGAGCTCTCTATCTAGGTATGGCTATAGATATGGCAGCATCAAGGGTTTTTCTGTTGGACCAGAGGTTGAAGAGGTTTCTGTCAGTGGCATGCTTATTCCTGTCACAGCCCGAACAGCCAGCTCACCAGTGGCAGGTCCTTCTGGGGATTTTGTCTTCTCTGGAGAAGCTGGTCCCTCATCTTCAATCTCTGCAGTGGAGACTGAAGGAATTTTGGTCCCGCCAGGAGATTCCCTCTGCAGAGAGTTCCTCTGTCAGAAGAGGTGAAAAAAAGACCGTTGGTGGTTGGAAGACCAGAATCCCTCTGCATTCTCCCCCTCCAGACTTTCTCCTGTTTTCGGATGCTTCCATCACCGGTTGGGGTCCTCATCTGAAAGATCTTGTTTCAAGCACTTGGAGGGTGGAGGAAAAGCTGCTGCACATCGTCTTGGAGTTGAAGGCAACTTTCCTGGGTCTGCAGGAGTTTTGGGAGAGGGTAGAGGGTAGGGTTGCCGTTTTGAGGAATTTTGTCTATTAGTGTGGCTTTCTGGTGATATCTGGCAACCCTCCGTGGCTTTTCCGACCACAGGCCACGGAACTGAACAAAAAAAATTTTCATTTTGCCTTTTTATGTTTTATTATGAAAATAAAGATAAAACATATCCTGCTTATTTACACAAATGAATTTTATTGAAATAATTTATCTTTCTTCGTCAAAAATACTTTATATTAAAGCTAGTGACGTGTAGTTTTCTAACATCACGGAAAATAATTCTACATCGGAAAATACGCATTCTAATCATTAAATTATAAATAAAGTAAAAAAAAAATCAGATGAACTGCCTTTGGTAACACTGCTGAAAGCCAATGTTGTGAAGAAAAAACGGCATCACTGGTAGCAGGTCATTCGGTTGTTCTGATGTCCGACAACACCACGGTGGTTGCGTATGTGAACAAGCAAGGGGGCCTGGTGTCTCGTCAGCCCCCTTCGTTGACAGTCAAGTTGCACCAGTGGAGCTCTCTGCCAGGTACATTCCAGGCAGGAGGAATGTGGTCACTGACAATCCTGGGCACAGAGTGATCTCAGCATCAGGATGTAGCAGACAGGCTTTTTCAACAGGAAGCTGGAGGGCTGCCATCTTTGATTCAGTATGATGGACAAATGACCATGAACACCGACATCCCACCTCTTAATAAATGCTCCAGAAACATCATATTTACTGCATAAAAAGTCAAAATGAGGTGATATATAAGTGCACACAGGACTTACCACAGCTCCTAGAGTACAGGGGCAGCCAGATCAACAAGATCTCCTGAACCCCCAATTTGATCTTCTAAGACTTAAGCATTAGAGGAATGTTATTATAATTATTATAGAGGATTAGTTTATCCAGACCTCTGAGCCTAATAAAGGCTCTTCTTGGGCTGGTTTTCAGGAATTAATCCTGAAAAAAATTAATTTTATTTAGATTTTACTTTTTAACATGCTGATTCTATTAAATAAGAAAACTTTGCCATCAGCCTTTTAATGGTCCCAAATTGGACAATCAACTAATAAGTGTTGGACAGTCATTGGTGTATGGCATTCACTATTCACTACATTTCATTGGGTCTGAATGTGGATTTGACATCAAATGACCATGTGAAAATCTAGTATGTCCTATATGTGGTCTTGTTAACATAACTTCTTTAGCTCTTTCTCTTTAAGATGACATCCATGAATGAACTTCACTTTTTAGATTTCTCAGTTTGTTTGTAGTTGGCACTGATGTCCAATTTGTTTGCCAGTCTTGATATATTAAAGCCTTGATAGAGGTTACCCAGTCTGATACTGGGGTGTGTGTCATTGTTGATGGAATAGTGCAAGCTAATTTGGCATCTGTATCTGCTCTTTTGTTTCCTTCAATTCCCGCATGCTGGTATCCAACATTCGGTCTTAACAATAGGATAATTTCTAGCGCCTAGCTGGATTCGGTAAAAATGCAGATGAAAGCAAAGAATCTTGTGAGATCTTGCAACGTGTGCGTATATCGAGTGAAGAGTGGTCAAGAACCTCGCACCTACGCCACTGTCAGTCTTTTCTTAACCGCCTGGGTGAAAGGTGTGGTTGACCTCTCTCGGCCTTTACCCGGTTCAATTGTGTTTAGTGTGTGTGTGTGTGGGCCTGTTATTATGGCTTCTTCTGCTCCTTCTTGGCCTCGTCAACGTGTGTGCCCCGGAACTCCAGGTTTTCCGTGTTCTCGTTTTTTGGCTTCGGCGACAACAGATCCCCACATCACGTGTAGTAGGTGTCGCTCTAATGTTTGTACAATAACGAATCCTTGCACAGAATGCCGTGTGTGGCCCAAAGAACAGTGGAAGTTGTTTTATAGCAAGAGAGAGCATCGGAGGGTTTCTACTCTTCCTCCATGGGAAGGTTTTTCTTCACCTCTTCCCCATGCTTCATCTCCTGCTGCGTTCACACCTCATAGTAGTGATGTGCCTTTGTCCCTATCCTTTTCTTCCATTGACTTGTCGTTGGAAGTATCGGGAGGCCCTCAGGCTAATTTTTGTAATGTCGCCCCTTCTTCCTCGGGAGTTAATTTGATTCTCGGGAGGGAGGAGGCTTTTTCATCATTCTCTTTTATTCCAGAGTTGGAGGCGTCCAAGATGGTGGAAATTTGGAAGACGCTCAGGCTAGGGGGTTCTCCGTCTTTGGAGGGGTTGCTGGCGCACTTCATGGATGCTCGCTACTCCCCTTCCTATGCTGACCAGGCCCTTCCCCCTCCTGGCCTTGCCTTCATGGGTAGCCAAGGTCAGCCATTTTGTGTTGCTCCGCCAGTGACTGTCGCTGCTTCTTTGAGTCAGAGGAAAGCTGTGGCGTCAGCCCTGCTAATGACATCACGAGGTCAGTCATTTTGTATTCCTCCGCCAGTGGTGTCTGCTTCCCATTTGGATTGAGGGGACGCCGTGACGTCATCGCACTTATGACGTCACTTCCATCGATGACGTTACTCCCAATCGTCTGCACTGCCTCACTCAGCTGTGATGTCATCTCTGCCACCCAGTTCGCTGCATCTCCCTTCCATGTCATCAGAGCCTTCTCTTGCTGATCCATCTAAAGTTTTATGCCAGGCGGTTCATAAGAGATTGGACTCTGTTTTGGATGATAAGTTGGCTGCCATGTCGGCTGGGAGGACTAGAAGTAAACGTGTTGCATTGTCCCCACCTCCTGTGAAGAGATAACGTAAGGAACCAGTGCTGTCTTCTTCTCCTTCTTCCCCATCTCTGCAGCGTCGGTGAATCAAGCGTTGGAAGGCTAAGGACTTTGCCCTTTCTTTGCCTGCAAAGGAGGAACAACGCGGCCGTGTTCTCGAGAGTGTTAGTGTTTCGGAGAGTGTTAGTGTATCTTCCCTTGTGCAATCTGCAGTGGCTGCTTCGTCCTTTGCATTGAATCGCGAGCGTGTTATAACCTCCCCCGTCCGTGCACACATTGCGGGCGCTCCCACCTTCTTCTTCTCCAGGGCCTATTTGTCGCCATAAGGATCTCAAGGCGCCTGTCAAGTGGTCAAAGGTTGTGAGTGCGGAGTTGGTGCAGCAGGAGTGTTTGCCTGCCCCTCTCCCTGGTGCTTCCAGGAGTTCGACTCCAAGGGATTCTCTTTCAATCACAAGTGTTCGGGATTCCTCTCCAAGTCACGTTCATACGTCTGCCACACTTGTGCCCGTTTGCAGCCATGTTAAAGAGTCATCTATTGGAAGAGTGAGTAGTGATGTTCCTAGTGTTGTAGTTGGTTCATCCCGGGAGTCAGCGCTTGGACCCAGCCCAGACAGGTTAGTTGCTATTTCGGGCTGTTTGGCTGCTGGTCCTTCCATTAATTTAACCCTTAAACGCCGAATGGATGTATTAAACGTCGAGTCAAAATCTCCCCCGATTGCCGAATGGACGTACCATACGTCGACTCAAAAAAGTTTTTTTTTAAATTCGCGGAAAAATACTTATTGGCCTACCAGCCGAAAACTTTTGAATCACGCGCCTTGGGGGATGCTGGGAGTTCACGGATCAAGGCGTTGTTTTGTTTACAATCGTTACGCAGGCGCGCAAGCGCGAATTTCTTTCTTATCGCACTAAAAAGTATCAGTGACACATCTCAAAAATTATTTCGTCACTTTGACATAATTTTTGCACCGTTTTAAATTATCCGTTACATGAAGTATTATATATGAAAATGTGCGCAATTTCATTTAGAATACAACAAAAAAATACTCTTGATTGTAACTTTTATCAGTTATGAAATATTTCCATATAAATAACGATAAGTGCCAAAATTTCAACCTTCGGTCAACTTTGACTCTACCGAAATGGTCGAAAAACGCAATTGTAAGCTAAAACGCTTATATTGTAGTAATATTCAACTATTTACCTTAATTTTGCAACAAATTGGAAGTCTAGCACAATATTTCGATTTATGGTGAATTTATGAAAAAACTTTTTCCTTACGTCCGCGCGGTAACTCTTCCGAAAAAAATCATACATGCGATTGTGGTAATGTTTGCACCATTTTAAAATTAGCAGTTACATAAAGTTTTATATATGGAAATGTGCGCAATTTCATGCACAATACATCTAAAAACAACCCATGGGTGTAGCTTTAATCAGTTTTGAAATATTTTCATATAAAAAATGATAAGTGACAAATTTTCAACCTTCGGTCAATTTTGACTCTACCGAAATGGTCGAAAAACGCAATTGTAAGCTAAAACTCTTATATTTTAGTAATATTCAATCATTTACCTTCATTTTGTAACAAATTGGAAGTCTCTAGCACAATATTTCGATTTATGGTGAATTTATGAAAAAAATAACATTTTCCTTACGGTCGCATGGTAACTCTTCCGAAAAAATCATACGTGCGATTGTGGTAATGTTTGCACCATTTTAAATTAGCCGTTACATAAAGTTTTTAATATGAAAATGTGCGCAATTTCATGTAGAATACAACAATAAATAATTGAAGGTTGTAGCTTTTCTCATTTTCGAAATATTTGCATATAAATCACGATAAATAGAAAAAAAACCACGTTCGGTCAACTTTGACTCTACCGAAATGGTCGAAAACGCAATTGTAAGCTAAAACTCTTATATTTTAGTAATATTCAATCATTTACCTTCATTTTGCAACAAATTCGAAGTCTCTAGCACAATATTTCGATTTATGGTGAATTTATGAAAACAACTTTCTTTCCCTCCGCGCCCGGATTCTCCGCCATAAATCGCGAATTGCGTACATCGCATTCTCGGAAAATTTGCTCCGTTTCATATTAGGCATTTCATAGAGTTTTACATATGAAAATGTGCGCAATTTCATGTAGAATAAAACGAAAAATATTTGAAGGTTGTAGCTTTTCTAATTTCCGAAATAATTGCATATAAAAACATTTATAAAAAAATTTTGACATTTGGTCATTTTTAACTCGTCGGAAATGGTCGAAAACTGCAATTGTAAGCTAAAACTCTTACAGTATCGTAATATTCAATGATTTGTATTCATTTTGAAACAAATTGGAAGTCTCTAGACAGTATTTAGATTTAATATGAATTTTTGAAAAAAACATTTTTTTACGTCCGCGCGTTACGAATTCGTACATCATTTTGTGATAATATTTTATCTATGTTGCTTTTATTGTTTTACAATGTATTATATATCAAAATGATTGCAATTTAGTGTACAATACAACGAAAAAAAAAGAAACTCGTTAGCTTTTACCGTTTTTTGCACAGCATGATTTTAATACAATTATGTATGAATTTTCTTTTTTTCGTTACCATATATCGCATTATTTACATATGATAATGATATTATTTTTCATTTCTGATGATTGCATACTAAATTTCAGGCAATGACAAAAAAAGGAGCCAAAAATGAACTCTTAATCTTCAAAACTAAGCGCGCTGTGATTTTTTGAAAAAATTATTTTTTCCGCTTCCGCACTCGCTCAAAACCGGCTCCGGAATTCGGGGGAGTTTTTTATTTTTACCGCTTCGGCGTTTAAGGGTTAAACGAGGAAGGTGCCCTAGATGAGCCTACACACCCTTCTCGTCATCGATCTCCATTGCCGGAGCAGGAGAAGGGAGACACGCAAGAGTTTTTGTCTTCCTTTTCAGAAGTTGTTGATCTCATTCGTGGGCTCAACAATTTGGAAAGTAGGACTCAGGCTTGGTTGTCTTACACTTATTCCTGCTTGGAAGCCTTCCTGGGAGCTACACAGGATCCCAAATCATCATTTCATCTTCCCTTGTCGGGGCACGTCCAGTCGGTCTTGCATAAGGTTAATGTCGCTTTGCTCTAGGGGCTCTGCCAAGCTACTACCCTTGCCTCTCATGTGACATAGGAAGTACTATGCTACAAACTCTCCCTTTTTGATGTCGCATCATCTTAACCCGGACGTCATTTGTCTGAAGCCAGGATTGACTTTGGAGCAGGTGAGGTCGGTGACTCCATCCTTGTCTCCACAGGATGCCTCACCGTTGGAATCTACAGCAACCTCCATGTTGCAGACAGTTTCTTGACTGGACTTCTGGTCTATGGTCATTGCCAAGATAGCTTTTGACAGGTCCCCAGAAGGGTTGGTGAGTTTGCCTTCTCTTGCCAGTTTGTTGCAGTCTGTAGGCAAGGCGTTTTTGTATATGGCTCACCTCGGTGTTAATTTATGGGCTAACCTCCTTCTGATTAGAAGAGATGCGGCTTTATCTAGGATGGAGAGATCAGTTGACCCTGAATCCTTGCTGGCATTGAGAAATGGGGATCTGTTGGAGTCTCAATATTTGTTCCCTCGGACTGAGCTTGAAGATGCGATAGACCGACGCCGGGCTAACACCAAGGACAGATTAGTGCATCAGGCTGTGTCTAAGTCAAGAGTCTCGTCCACAGAGACGTCCGGCTACTCCTCCTCCCCCTGCCCAGCAGCAGTCAAGATCATCACCTGGTAGGCTGTCGAGGAGTTCGGTTTCAGCATAGCCTCCCTGTTCGTCTCAGCCTAGGTCAGAGGACCAACGTCCCTTTCGCTCTCTTTCCTCTAAGCCAAGAAGGGGCCTGAGGGGCAGAGGTAAAGGGGGCCGTCGGTAGGTTAGACACCTTTCCCTCTCCTGTGCCATGGGTGAGGGGGGGTGCCTGGCGGGCCATTGGGCCAAGTGGCAGAGTTATGGGGCAGAGAAGTGGGTGGTAGATGTCCTTTGGATGGGGTACCTAATGCCATTCGACTTCTCTCCTCCTCTGTCGGACAAGCTGCAGCTCAGAAAGGCATGACCTCCAGATTCTCTGAAGTTCTTGGCTCTTCGGGAGGAAGTGCAGAAGATGCTGTACAAGGATGCGATAGAGGAAGTGGTGTGTCCGTCTCCAGGGTTTTACAGTCACATCTTGGTGCCGAAGGCATCGGGAGGTTGGAGACATGTGATTGACTTATCCACCTTGAATCACTTCATCAGGAAGACATGGTTCAAGTTGGAGGCCCCATATTCAGTGTTGGCAGCTGTGAGGAAGTTCCTGTGCTTCTCTCTCGTTGACAAGGTCTTTGAGGTCAAAGTCCTGTGCTTCAGGCTGACAACAGCCCCTCAAGTGTTCACAAGGGTCTTCTCTCACGTATCAAGTTGGGCCCATGCTCAGTGGATCCGTATGCTGAGGTACCTCGATGATTGGTTGGTCTTGGCAGGTTCCAGAGAAAAGCTGCAGCAGGACAGAGATCATCTACTTCGGTTCTGTCTGGCACTGGGCATCGTGATCAACCAGGAAAAGTCAAACCTCATACCCAGTCAAAGGATTCTCTACCTAGGCATGGTCATCGATACGGCAGTTGCAAGAGTTTTTCTGTCGGATCAGAGATTGGAGAGGTTGCGAGTGGTGGCATGTGGCTTCCTGTCAGAACCACATCAGTCAGCTCATCAGTGCCAGGTTCTTCTGGGAGTTTTGTCTTCCCTGGGGAAGCTGGTCCCTCATGGGCGTCTTCATCTTCGGTCTCTACAATGGAGACTGGGAGAATTCTGGTCTCCAGTGGGGACTCACCCCTGTTAAAGGTTCCTCTGTCTCTGGAAGTGAGAGAAGACCTTCGTTGGTGGTTGGATGACCGAAATCTTTTGAAAGGTGTCCCTCTGCATTCTCTTCCACCGGACTTCCTTCTGTTTTCAAACCCCTCCCTTGCAGGTTGGGGGGCTCATTTAGGCAGCCTCATTGACTCGGCGTTTGGAGTTTGGAGGATAAACAGCAACATATCAACGTCTTAGAGTTGAAGGCAGCCTTCCTGGGTCTGAAGGAGTTTCGGGAGAAGGTAGAGGGTCATTCTGTTGTTCTCATGTCGGATAACACCACGGTGGTCGCCTATGTGAACAAGCAGGGAGGCCTGGTTTCTCTTCAACTTCATGCCTTGACCGTCGAGGTTCACCAGTGGTCAGTCAGCAATTCGGTATGGTTCAACAGGAAACTGGAGATATTCTGTTCAGTGATTCCAGATCCTTTAGCGTTAGCGGAGGACGCGTTCCAACATCCCTGGGACAACCTGGAGGTGTATGCCTTCCCTCCGTTTTGTTTGATCTGTGCGGAATGGTTTCCAAATCTGCTGTCGTCGTTGTCAGAGGTTCCAAGGGAAATTCCCCCTTGGCGGCATCTCCTGTGTCAGCCGCATGTGGAAAGGTTCCACCAGTCAGTAGAACCTCTTCACGGTTCAAGGCTATCAAGTTTCTCCTCCGAGCAAGAGGCTTTTCTCAGAGAACATAGGGCATATGTCCAGCAGTCTCAGAAAGTCGACCTCTGCGGTTTACCAAGGCAAATGGGCGATCTACTGTGATTGGTGTCATAAATGGGGTTTTTCTCCACTCGCAACCTCTATTCAGCGAATAGCAGACTTTTTAACCTTCCTCAGAGACCAGAAACGTTTGTTTCTGCCATTTGAGGCTACAGGGCGCCCTGAGTTTAGTGTTATGCCTTAGAGGTATTGACATTTCCTCGTCCTGGGAACTTTCCTTACTAGTTAAGGGGTTTGAGACTAGTTAAGGGGTTTGAGCAATCAAGTTCTCCTAGAGAGCTCAAGCCTCCGACGTGGGATGTTTCCATATGAGTTTGCGTCGCTCATCTGACAAGAACTTGACGCTCAAGTTCCTGCCCTTGGTATCTTCAAAGAGGGTAGGAGAGCTCCACGGTCTTAAGCTATGATGTGAAGCACACCAGGGGTTGGGGGTCAGTGTCCGAATTTGTCCCGGAATTCGAGGCCAAGACCCAAAATCCCTCTGTGCATGATGATAAGCTCACTTCATTTTCCATTCCATCACTGAATGACTGTGTGGGTGGTGATGCTCAAGAGCTTTTGTTGTGTCCTGTCCGGGCCCTGCGTTGCTATCTTAAAAGGACACGGCAACTTAGACCAGGCTGCTGCAGACTTTTTGTTAGCATAGGACGTACAAAGAAAGAGGTGTCAAAAGAATACCATCTCTTTTTGGATATGGGAAGCCATCAGACAGGCATACTTGGCTCTTGATGATTCCGCCACTGCATCTGTGCAGGCTAGAGCACATGACGTTAGGGTTATTGGTCCCCTCTCTTGCTTTCAAATAGAACTTGGCTGTACATAGAGTGCTGAGCGCTAGTACTTGGTTACGCCAGTCCACGTTCACCACCTCTTTCTATCTTAAGGATGTTGCCCACAGATCTACGAACACGTTTTTCCCTGGGTCCTATGGTGGCTACCCAACAGGTTGTGTAACTCATAGTTGCCCTTAACAGGGCACTTTTGTATCTTACATAAGATGATTGTGTGGATGAGAGAATGAGTGAGTTGGCTGGTCTCCTTCTTTCTCTTGTACCTTTCCTTCTTCCTTCTTCCTTTGGGCGGGTTCAGGAATAGTCATACCAATAGTGTGGTCACTTAATAAATAAATGTCAAACCCTCTATCGATAGCATATGCTCCAGTCCTTGGCAAGGAGGAGTTGGGAGTGGTAACAAACCATGGTGTGTTGGATTGCTATTGGACAGTCAAAGTTTCTCTGTACGTCACTCAGTGTCTGAGTGGTTAGATATCAATTTATCTAGCTTTTCACAGGCTTCAGTCCCTCTCCAGAAGTTATTTCTTCTGGAGCTGGACTGGTGGGTAGGACCCCAGCCAGTTTAGGATGTCTTGTACCTCCCTCCAAGTATGAGTCTATCCTATTGTTAAGACTGAAGGCTTGTTCGCGTATGAACAAATGACAAATTTTCTAAGACAATTTGTATTTTTCATAGCTACAAACCTGAGGTCGTAACATTATACTGCCCACCTCTAGCCACCCCTCCGTCTGTTAAGACATCCTGAGTTCGGAAAGACTGACGCGGTGGCGTAGGTGCGTGGTTCTTGACCTCTCTTCACCCAATATATGCACGCATTGCCAGATCTCACAAGATTCCTTGATTTCATTTGCATTTTAACCAGCTCCACCTAGGCGCTAGAAATTATCCTATTGTTAAGACCTCAGGTTTGTAGCTATGAAAAATACAAATTGTCTTAGAAAATTTGTCATAATGGGGGAATGACTTATTTTAACTAATTTATCCTTTGAGAATGCTGAAGCTCCCACTCCAGTGTTGTTTTTTCATCCATCTGTATAGATCATAAGTTGATCTCCCTTTTTTCTGATGTGCTCCAACGCATGTGTTTACCATATTTCTTTTTAGAAGATATGATAGAGCAGTACATATTTTTACTCGTTTCAAAGTCAAGGGTGGTGGGAGTTCCATTGCTGTATGGAAAATTTATTCAATATTATGTGAATTCATTAAATATTTAGTTCTTTGTGGGAATTACAATTCAGAAAGCAGGTAGCAGCAGGAGATGTTCCTGCTTGAAGGGAAAGGCCCCTAAGTATAGTTATTAAGTTGCGGTGATGTTTTAGGGGTAATATACCTGCTTCTAAGAACAGGGACTTTATAGGGGATGTTCGAAATGCTCCTGTGCACAAACGCATTCCTTCATGATGCAATGCATCTAGTGATTTTAATGTAGCTTCTGAGGCAGATAAATATATTGGGCAACAATAATCTATGAAAGATAGTACTGTTTCTTTGTATAATATTAGCATGGTGTTACGTCCAGTTCCCCATTTGGTATGTGATAGTTTTTTTCAATTTGGCAAGAGCTTTTATGCCTTTTGCTTGAATATATTTGAGGAGTGCTTTCCAGTTCAGGTGCTGATCAAACACCATTCCTAGGTGTTTAACATGTGCAAAATTTAATTTGGGTATTATAAAGTTAAAGCTTAATTGTTTGGTATTTTAACCATCTTTTATCTTTATAGAAAATTATTGCATTTGTTTTATCCATTGAAAATTGGAATCCTCCTGAATTTGCCCATTTGGTAATATTTGTGATGGCTGTATTGAAGATTCTTTGGGCATGTCTTTGTGTGCTGCTTGTATAATATATGGCAAAGTCATCAACATACGAGCTGTTTTTAACTCCTTTTGGTAAATTTATTTTAATATCAGTGATTGCTGAAGCAAATAGAGTACAGCTTAAGACACTGCCTTGGGAGATTCCTTCTTCCAATTCATAAACATTTGAATAAGAATTTTCTATTCGAATTTGGAAAGTTCTATCTGATAGAAAATTGTTAATAAAAATTGGTAAATGGCCTCTTATTCCTTCGGAGTGAAATTTTTCCATGATGTATCATATGCTTTTTCTGTCAAAAAATACTGCCACTTAATTTAATATTGCCACGTAATTTTTTCAGATCAAATCCTTTTTTTGATATGATGATCTAAACAGGTTAGTGGATCAAGGTTGATCAACCAGCTATTGATCGTGATTGCGTTGGTGTCAGAATTGAATTTTAGTTATGACATATGTTAGTCGTGAATTAACCATTGTTTCTAGTATTTTACATAGACAGCTTGTCAAAGATATAGGTCTATAATTGGATGGATTACTTGAATCTTTCCCAGCTTTGTTTATTGGGTTAATGATAGCATGTTTCCATTTATCTGGAAAAATGTGTTTCATCCAGATGGTGTTATAGAATTTTAGTACATATGATTTGGCAATGGGGGCTAGTCTTTGTATAATTTCAAATGATATTTTATCATGGCCTGGAGCCAATGGATGACATGAATCTAGAGCATTGTTTAATTTATCCATATTAAATGCATAATTATATTCTAGACCTTCCATTGTTTCATAATTGAGTAGTATAGTATTTTTTCCTTGTGTTATATTTTGAAAATGTTCATTTAGATTGGAGTAGGCACTTATGTTATCAAAGTGTTTCCCTATTATATGTGAGATTTCATATGGGTCATTACATAGTTCCTCATTTTGGTTTACTGTATTGCATTTCTTGGGTGTCATATATTTTCCGTTAATTTTCCTTATATTTTTACCATATATCTTTCATAGATGTATTTGTTGACAAGCTTGATACATAATTTTTCCATGGTATTTTCTCAAGATAATACATGTTCCTGGAATTCGGTATTATATTTATTATATAATGGTTTAATATAATTGATGGTTACTGTTGATTACTACTATCTTGTTTTGAATGTTTGTATGGTTGGGCAATTTGTCGAGGGCTTTGAGCCGTGTCCTAAGTCTGCTAAGATTTTGACTTAATATATGCTTGATTTTGCTTCAAGTTGCTAAGGTTGGAGTCCACCATGGGGCCGGTCGATTTTTGGGGGTTTGCCTTGTTTTAGGTATGCTTTTATCATCGGCATTTAATGAAATCCGTGAAGAATTCACATGTTGTATTGTGGTTTTGGTTATGTGGAATATATTTTTGGTATGTAGATTGTAAATGTCCCAATCTGCTTTTTGTAAATTATATTTTCCAGGTGGCAATTTTTTATTATTACTTAAATAATTAAGGACTATGGGGAAGTGGTCACTGGCATATGAGTCATCCAGGACATTCAACTCAAGTATTTCAGCCAAGTCGACTGAACACAGCGATATATCTACTGAAGAAAAGGTTAAGTGGGTATTGGAGAAGTATGTTGGCACATCATTTCAGTTAGGCAGCATAGGTCATGCTGCAATACATATTTCTCTGTTTGTTCCTGGGGACTATGAGTGTTAAAATCTCCTACTATAAGTAAGGGTTCCTGTAGATTATTAATTAATGCTGATAGATCACTGAAGTTCGAATTAAAATTTGGTTGGTTGTTTCAGTTACAAATTGTGATTATATTTTAATCTGGCATATATAATTTGATAGCTGTTATCCGATATGATTGTGATGGTATGTTTAAAAGTTCATAGGTGATACTATGATGAACATACGTGTATTACTGTGCCTAGTTTTCCACCATCGGTGAATAACAAGCAATTTTGTACTGTCGAATGTTTGTGGGGTTAGATCTTATATGTTGTAGGCAGGCATATACATATTGGGTTGTGGTCTCGTAGGATTCTTTGTAATTCACCCAGACATAGTCGGGTCAAGAGTCCATTTATATTCCATTGAATAATTTTATATTCTATTATTGGGAGGAATTGGTGTTAAGTTCTGAAAATTGATTGCCAATTTCTTTGTCTTGAAGTTTATATGCATTTGAATTGATTTGTGGTTTTTTAATTGTATTTTTATGTTGGTTATTAGATTCAGCAATTGTTTGTTTTTCATAACCAAATATTAATGTCTTATTTTTTATTTTATGATATCCTTTTTGTATTTTAAGGATTCAGAACATAATTCATCCAATTTTATATTGTTCCTCTGTCTTGGTGGTTAGTTGGTTATATGTACCTATGAAGCACTCATTACAACCAGAAGACGAAGCATGGTTGGTGATGTTAGTTATTGGTTCAGAAGTATTTGATCTTCCAGCTTCAGAAATTTCAGGTTTTGTAATTCTACTGGCCCTTTTCTGTAGTGATAAGGAATGTTGGTTTGAGGGGTTATTTGCTTTATTGTTATTAGTGGAATATTTGTCTTGTGGATGGTTGGGGAGTGATAATTATATTTTGGTTTGGTTTAACGGTATGATTTTCATTTGTATTATCTATTGGGAATTGTAGTGATTAATTGATTCTTTACTGCCCAGATGTTGGCTGTTTGATTGGGATTGAGGGTAATTGTGTATTTCCACTTGTGATGCGGTTAGTACAATATCTTTTTTATATAGTTCTCCTGGTGTAGTTGGAGTTTCTTTGGATCGATTGAAATTTTCAACATTCTCTTTTTTCCCCTTAGGTGGGGATTGTTCCAGTATTCTTTTAATTTTGTCAATTCGATTATTATATTATTATTTGACTCGTCTTCCATTGGAAGTTCTCTTCCATAATATCTGAATCTTTCAATGTTAGTAGTGGTACTGATGGATATATCATGCTTGTTTTGGGGTTCAGTATTATTGATATGAGAATTGGTTTGTAAGCTTATATTATCTTGTTTGTTATTAATGTGATCGATATTTAGATTTTTAATTACATTCGTGAAAGTGGTTTTTAAGATGGATTATCGACTCTCTCTACTTCGACTGACATTCCTGTTCTATTTATTAACAACTGGAGCTGTTGTAGTGATAAAAGTATTCCTTAGATTTAGTGTAATGGGATAGTCTCATTTTGGTCATTTACATTTCCAATTAGTAGTATGGGTGCATGATGCACACACTGCTTTATTATGGAATTTTTTGTATGTGTGCGCATACTTTGAGCATAAAATGCACTGAAGTGGTTTTGATATAAATGGATGCACTTATCTATTTTGTCCATGAATTTTGATTTTGAGTGGGAGATCTTGGCCTATAAATTTTATTTTTGCAATATTTTTTTTTATTTTTATCTTTCCTACTTGGAACCGAGTAGACTTATAAATCATGTATATTACGGTATCTTAATTTAAGGGAGACAAGTATCAAGTGTTTTGAGGGTAAAATGACTGTGCCCTGTATATAATTTATGTTTCATGACTTATTTTTGATATTTTCGTTGCATTTATTTCTTTTATATTTAAAATGGTGGTGGATTGTTTTTTGGTGGTTACTTGAAGTAAAAATTCATCTTCTTTAATATATCAGCATTCCATTTCTCGTGTTGGACATATGTTCAATAATTTGTTTTCTAGTATTGCTGTTAATATTTTATTTTCAGCTTTAAGTACTAGAAATCTTGACCAGTAAGCAATACCCACTTGGTAGGACTAAGAATATTACGATAATACAATTATCCCCATCATAATCACATCATGGGCAAAACCAGACAGAATGCCAAGTTCTACAGTAAGCAATACCCACTTGGTAGGACTAAGAATAACACGATAATACAATTATCCCCATCATAATCACATCATGGGCAAAACCAGACAGAATGCCAAGTTCTATTCCTGGAACCAGACCCCCAAGAATCTGTGGTCCAGCTCCACAGAATAGTTCCGCCTGGAAAACCAGGTCTGAACATTGTCAGGTTGATGATGGATGTACCACAGTTCCCACTATTTAGCTTCGGATTTAACTTCATTCCAAATTATGATGTGTTTTCTTATTAGGTATGGACAATTTTGACAAAAGTGGAAAAATCCACAAATATTAACCCAATAATATATAATGTTATATGGGACTCTTGGGTTTGAACCTAGGAAGAAACTCCCGAGGTTTGAGAGCCCCCTCAACACTTCAAGGGGGATTAGAAGAATGAGAGGGAATAAAATTTCATGGGAAGAACCAGCAGAGTGAGAAGATTTTGGAAGAGTAGAGCAAGAATGAGAAGGTAACGAAGCTGATGACGCCTCTGAGGGAGACCCTTCCAAAGATGTCAGTGCAGACTCCCTTCTATATCTCCGCTTCTTATCAAAATTCTTCCATTGCTCAGGAGGCCAATCAACACATTCAGGGAATAAGTTACTTATGCAGCATATGTGAGATCTGCAACTGGTACAAATGGAATGAGGGTCTTTCACAAAAGAAGGCAATAATCGGGAGCAAGGATAACCATCAACCCCAGGACATTTCCTTTGGGGTTTGGTGGCTTCAGGAAGGTTTTGGGTTTGAATACTCGGCAGATATATAAAAGATACACAAAAACACAGAAAAAGGAAGATAAAACCAGTATCCAATGGTGTAAGCAGGCAGGAGGTGGACAGCAACTGGCTTTGAGGGGAGAGGTCAACAGCACAAAATCTACACAGCAGTTAGAGGAAAAAATGAGGCAATGCTTCCAAGATGGGGTATGAGAGGTCAACTCCTTTACACCGCCACCAACTCCTTGTAACTTGTTCAAACAGACTCCAGCTCATGCTAGAGAATTTTCCCTTATGTTAACCCCAAAGGTTTGTTCTGTGCACGAACAGTTAAAAATTTCATCAGATCTGAGGGAGCCGTCATCATTCACTAGTTCCACCAGGCTAACAAGCAAAGATTTTTCATTGAACAGTATGTTGACCATAAAAAAAAATAAATAAATAAAAAAAAAACACACTGGTAATCATTCACAAAATTTAGGATTTTCACGGAAAATATTATAAAACACAAAATGGAACTAAGTGACTTTTGACAATGATGCAGGAAAAGATAAACTTGAAAACAGCAAATGAAAAGGATGGGTACACAAATAGCCAGTAGAACCAAAGCCCAGGTACTGAAGCTACGGCCATGCAAAGCAACAGTACAGTCAAAACAGAAGTCCACTGTGCAAATTGCATTTTGTCACAACTAGGTTCTTCAAACTCAGTAAAAATGTATATCCAATTTATAAATGTACTGTACAGCTTACATATGTTAGGTAAGGAAACCTCTTGTCCACTTTACCTGGAATTTACTAAAATCATGGCGTTTGTGAAAGAAGAATGTTAACGTTGGTAGAGTGGATCATTTTTCTTCAAAGGAGGAAAGAAATATTGTGTACATTGCCAGCAATAGTGCAAAGTGAAGGTGAACAACAAAAATGTTACTTCCTCCTCTGATTGGTAATCCTTCCATTCCAAGGGGATAATTGCAACTTTACCACTTTGTGCTCTTCACATTCCCTTGAGGTGGGAATAACATTGTATTCCATCCTTTGACTGAAGCTGTGCAGTGTAGCAAAAAGCCAAAGTCTGGCAAAGAAGTATAAAATTCTTCACTCGCTCTATTGTAAGTCCACTTAATCACATGAAGTGTACAGATAAAAACAACCATTTCTAATAAATTTGTATGCATTGAGAAATACGCTGTTTAGGAAAACAAAACTTCATCAAATTCCATAACATTTACTAAAACCAGACAAAACTGGGCAACCTTAGAAATGCTCGTTTTCACTTGCATCAACACATCTTATAAAGTCTGGAGTGCTACAGTCAATTTAAACACAACTTGCCCACCCCAACTTTCAGTATACTATACTGATGAAGGTACAGTACTCCAATGATGCTGAAAGGGGGTGAAGATGTATAGACAAAGGTGGAATAATGGGCAGTTCCTTCCCTATAAAAGCAGAGGAGGGATAAAGTAGAGATACAGAAGGAAAGCCACACATGGCTGGCTTTAGTTAATACTGTAAAAAAAAATACATGTGTCAACTCAGCTTTCAAAGTGACACTAATACACTTTAACTTCTAATAAATATAACTTTCACAGGTTAAAAAATATATGTCATATAAAACCATAAAAAAGACAAAAGAATGTTCAAATAGCTTTTAATCATTATATACCTTATCATTCCAAGTATTACTACCTGAAAATTTAACAAAACAAAACATAAAATCTATGAGGTACAAAATGGAAAGCCAATACACAATATTGACTCTTAAAAATTATCTAATTTCAGCTACGGTGGAAAGTAGTATTTATCTTCACTTTAAAGGCCTTTTGTGCTTTCAAATCTGAAAAACATCAGAACACAGATGCCTAAGAGTACTTTAAATATATGAAGGCAGTTTCTTGCTGTTGGTGAAATATAATTATAAAGAAAATATAAACTCTTCTCATTTGATTTATATGAACTTTTAGCTCCCCAAGTGGTTCCGAGATATGGATATTTAAAAGAACATAAAATATACAAGGAATAATTATTTATTATAACAATTGAAGGAAGAATTGGCAAATGCACGAGCCACTCAATTCACACATTCTTGAAATTTGTGTACTTTTGTATGCATCAACCTCTCTTTCATTATGTGCTATAATAGCTGCACATCCTCTCTCAAAACAGACACCTACAATAATTATAGTTTCTTGCTTATTTAGTCAACTGAGCTACTAAGATGGAATTAATACTTGCATATGCATCATTAAAGCACATAGTGAGTTATAATTACAAGTGGCTTTAAATATACAAGAAGCACAAATTTGTAATCTTGAATATATCATTTGTTGTTATCTGTACATAATCCCAAGTCAACTCCATATTTACTGGCACCATCTGAATAACCAAATACATTTACTCTATAAATTATAAAAACCAACAGTAAGCAGGTCTACTGTTTTATTCTCCTACAGTACATTTTATATGCTAGAGATTAAAGAAATTTCAACATGAAATAAACTTGACACAAAGCCGGTATGATGGTACTGAGGGGTATCACAACTCCACAAGCAAAATCATTTAACATTTCATAAAATGTTCCTGTAATTCAGTTATGACCTTTATTTTCATCTTTTACATTAAACCTTTTGTGAATTTTGCTTTCCCATAACTTTTCTTTTCACCATATACTGCAAATGTCATTTACGTATTAACTATTAAATATTACTGGATATAACTTCCAATCACGTTGTCATTTCTGAAGTTTCTGAAGGTCTTGTTTCATTCTTGTGCTCAATATTTATGTTCGGCGCATTACACTCTTCCTGGTACAATCTGTCTACCTTAATCCAAGTAGTGCACATTGATCGGAACAGCTGAAAACAAAGAGAAATTATCTCAAAAGGAGTTTTAAATAGTAACTTAAAATTACTTTCTACTTCTATTTAGTTTCTGTTCCTATTAAATTGTGCATATTTGTTTGGAGCTCTCTTACAGCCCTTGACCGAGATTTCATGATTTAATTCCATC
Organism: Macrobrachium nipponense; assembly: GCF_015104395.2. Taxonomy (NCBI): domain Eukaryota; kingdom Metazoa; phylum Arthropoda; class Malacostraca; order Decapoda; family Palaemonidae; genus Macrobrachium; species Macrobrachium nipponense. The sequence goes on from NC_087211.1 coordinate 36,043,276, forward strand.
ATTTACACATTTTGGTTTAACTCTTCCAGAAACTCCATCTCATGATTTAAAAGGTGTGTAAATCTTCGAACTTCAATGAACAATCTAAATAAGAGTTTGACAGTTTTGGACTGTTTAATGTCTGAATAAACATATCCTGAAGTGTTATTGTTATTTGCTCAAAAAATCTGCATTTATCACCCTGTGAGGAACAAATTATTGCATAGGAAAATGTAAGATCAAGGTGTCACTCAAAATTTCTGTTCCTCTCAGCACTCGTCAAAATGAAACCATCCAAGCACTGGCACCAAACAATTTACATACAGTGTATTTCTTGACTAAATTTTAGAGTTTTATTTCTTGGCTTATTTTTACAGTAAAGTAACCATGATTTGTTAATCATCATGTTATATACAGATACACACACATATGCAAATGAATAGCAATCTTCCTCATTGCCATTCATGTTTACAAATTTCAATCTTCCTCATTGCCATTCATGTTTACAAAATTTGTTAAAGTGAAATCATTTACAATCAATTTATTTTTTTGATATGAAATAAGTAGAATAAATATTATAAATTGTTTCCTCAGGATATCTTTGTAGGGTGCCTATTCAGGAAATAAAAAATATGGAAGTGTATGCCAAAATTTCTTTTGGGGCATGGTACGTACTGACACTGTACTTCTAGAGTCATGTCACACCTGGCTTTAGTTTAGTGTATTTTTTATTACAATTTTTTCTATCATAGTAGGAGCAAAGAAGAGATGTATTATATGAGAAATATATAAAAACTACATACACTATGAGAACTGAAAAGACAAGAAATCGGAACAAAAGGTGTCTCCAGAGGAGATTTATCACGAATGTCGATCACTCAAAAAACCAAGCTGGGAGTACCTGTTTTTTCATCTGATTATTTTGCAAATTTCAGGGGATGTTTCTTATATGAAGAAATAGTTACTGCAAAAATCATCTTTCTAATTATCAAGATTTTCTAGTTATTACAAAATAAGTAAATTTTTTGTTGTTGGTTTTGCCATTTTCTCAAAACTTGTATTTCCAAAAAGTAAATGAACTAACACACTGTGAAAAAGGCAGAACAAAATTCAATGAATCTTTCATACCCTACATGTAGTAAAACTAAACAATCTTTCATAGCCTGAGTGTAGTAAAACTATATATGTTTGGTGTCATGTTAAAAATAACCTTTTTACAACTTTTTTTGTGTATATTATTTATGAAAAAAAATTATATATATTCCCCCCCCCTTTTTTTAAATATTTAAAAAAACTTCAGATGCTGAATTTTACAATTTCCATACATATACTTTCAGTACTAGTTGTTTAGTAAGTGGTAAAAATTTGAAGCACATCCCTTCAATCCTAAGGTAACAATGCTCACCTACTTTATGATGGTGCATCATGGCAATGGTCCATCCCTTCTCAACCATTTCCATATTATGATTCAAAACTTGCAACAAGCCCATCTTACGATTCAACACTACATCAATTCCACTGTATGATTTAACTTCATCTATGTATTCATTCCTACTTTATATCTAAATGATTCACCTGTTCACTCATCCTAGTTAGCTGTCTAACTTCTACAACTCAACCATGCTCAACCTCAAAACAAATCTTTCAGGTACGCCATATGAGGCCAGAAATGTTACTCGACAATACTGATGGTTCTCTACTTCCTCCAAAGTCTTACAAACTACCTATAACTTAATGCCTTGTGGATGGGTAACATACATGTATGTTTACATCTCACTTTGTGGTAAAGTCCAGGTAACATACATACATATATGTTCAAGATTTGGTGTAATACACTTATAACTTGTAAAGTCAGCATATTTTTACAACTGTCTTAGGGAAAAGAGGCCTTACTGGATGGGAAATATTCACTTTCAACTTCCTGTGGAAGGGACACACACAAGAGCATATGCATATAATCCTCTTTCCATAGTTTTTTTTTTTTTTATTGAACATCCTTAATATTAGCCTGGTTATGGATATATGCATTAATGTATATTAGCCTGGACTGTGAGGGTTAATCATTCTCTTCTACTGCATTGTTATGACTTGGTCTTTTGCATCACCTGCAACACCAACTTCTGTAGTCTGAATACTATAAAACTGCTTCAGTACCTCTTATATCATCACTAGCTGATCAACACAGCACTACCCAAGAAATCTATGAATGTAAACTGATAAATTTCTCTCTCTCTCTCCCCCTCTCTTTATCCCCATTCCTGTTAGATAGTTTCTTCAGTTACATTGCCTAGCATTTCTTACATTTTATATTTCACCACTTCTCACCCCCCATTCCTATCAGGGTTTAATTTTGACTTGAGCATTGGGAGTGTCTCTATTCATCCCAGCAAACTCAAAAACTATGGATTAGACTCTAATATCTGTTATTTTTTACATTTTATTTTTCACCCCTTCTCCCCCCTCTCTTATCAGGGCTGAACTTGGACTGAAAGAGCTTCAAGAGTGTCACTATTCAACTCAGCAACCTTTAACACTATGGATTAGACACTAATATCTGTCATTTTCAGTTATATTTACATCTAAACCCCATTCCTATTGAGGCTTAACTGACTTCAAGGGTATCAGGAGTGTTACTATTCATCTAAGCGACCTCAAAAACTATGGATTAGACACTAATATCTCTCGTTTATTATTATTTTTACATGTCACCCCCTTCCCACCCATTTCTCACCCCTTCCCTATTGAGGCTACAGCTTGATAACTATTCTTAAGTAATGCAATTAGCATCAATAGCCTACATTCCAAATTTGAACCAAATCAGCTAAAAAATTTGAAAATTACATTCTGGGGGAGGGGGTAGAGGTAAGAACTTTTTAGGGGGTTATATATATTTTTAAGAACATCTAATTAGCCTATGTTTGAACCTTATGTTAGCTTAACCTTGGTGCCAAATTTCATAATAATCAGTTCAGTTATAGAAGTTCACTTGGAACAAACAGACAAGTTTACCCATTTCTATTTACATTGCTTTTCAATCCTTTTATCTTCACAATTTTCTACCTTTCAAGCATCTCGAAGGTTTCTTTATTTATTTTATGATTTCAGGATCATTTGTGGTAAAAATGAGTTCCATGGGCCTCCCTTTTGCACTCCTCTGTAGCTTCCTTCATTTTAGGACAAGAGCAATTGATTAAGTATTGACCTTAATGGATACCAACTTCATGTAAATTCTGTGCAACTCCTGCCACTGCTTTCATCTATATAATAAAAATGTTTTAATCACAGCTCTCACCTGCATTCTGGTAATACTCTTTCATTATGGAATTATAATTGTTTATCCTAGAAAGTTGTCAAATGCCAAACCAAAATCTATTACACAAATATATTTATTTTGCATGGTATTTCTTGTGCACTGCTGTACTACAGAGACCACATCTGCTTGCATTCCCTTACCAAAGAAAAAATAAAATAAAATAAAAAATTAAAAAAGTTAATTTTTTCTAACTTTTTTTTTCTAGTAACTCCTCTACAGTTGAGTGAAGCAATTCAAATTTGCCACTACCACATTAAACCTTTGGGTCCCCTCTAATCTTTATTTTATTCATTAGGGTCAGCTCCTCATCACTGCTTCGCCAGCTACTTTCAACTAAAATTAAATATTATTTATGATGGTCCTAAAGCTTCAACATTTTCCATCTTTTTGGAAAGTTCAGTGCATGCTTTATATTATATTTTATATTCCTCCTTCTGCTGTTTAAAATGTGTTACTATCATTTTTGGGTTGCAGGTTGTTTAAATCAGTTTAATGTAATTTTGGAGCCATTTCTTTTATCGTTACTAAACTTGTCTGCCGAGCCATATCCAGTCCTTTTTTTAATATTTTTATCATACACACAGTGGACTGCTTCCTCAACTCGCTGCTTTCATAATGATCACTATAAAGGTAATCTGCCTAGTCAATTACTTGTTCTGCCTTTTACTTTGTATTTTTCATGAACAGTTCTTAATCCAGCGGTAAACATTTTGATCTGTACATCATGATGGTATACTACTTTGCTCAGATTTCTTGGGTCATTTTTGACAGCTAAACAATTGCTGAAACAATTTCCCAAACACATACTTGAAGTTTGTGGGTTTTCTAGATTGTGTGGAGACAGTAAATAACGGAAAGCTTGAGATATACCCTGAAATAATTACATCTACTGATTTTATTAGTCATACACAGCCTTCCCCAAATGAATATACTGTATGCTTATTACCTTTTTATGGCAATTCCACAATACCATTACTGTCTTGCTATGATATACAAAATTTTGGCAATACTTTGAATTATAGTATCATTTGCATGCACCTGTAAACTTTATTTGAGCGATAAACTGTCTAGGTAAAGTAACCTATCACCGACTCATTTAAAATTCACCCTATATTTGCATATCCAACCATAATCTCACTTTTAGCAGAACCTATATTTGCATATCCATGGAGTATCTCACTTTTAGCACAACCTTTATTTGCATATTCAAGCACTATCTAAAACTTAGAAGTTTTGTGACAGACTACTTACCCCCATAATCCAATGATCATTGGCCAGGAGATCTCGAAGTATGGTGGTAGTATGTTTGCTTGGATGCGTAACACGCATGTTGGTGACTGTACTCTTACACTGTGAGTAGTAATCATACTTTTGGTGTGATACTTTATTGTACATTTGTGAAAGATTCGAGCAACGTTCACACACTTCGTAATTCTGTGAAGTAAAAATTCTCATTAACAATGAGAGTAGTAGTTAAATATTGATTACTAAGATGAAAAAATTTTTATGAATTTTCTTAATAAAATTATTTCAATACTTACCAAACAATAATCTAGCTGACTGATGCAGTAAAAAAAATTTCATTCAGTTACACCTGATGTGGATGGAGGGCTAGTGAACTCTCATAATTACATTTTAACTGCTAAATAATTCTAACAGTAAAAATGCACGATCACCATCCTTATGAAAACCCTTAACTGATAAGGAATCTTCAGCACTAATACTGACTCTATTGGGGCTGTTAACTGAAGTAACCATTAGAGAGAGAATCTCCCTCTTGAAAAATGAGATACAATACCTACACCATGTGTTTTAGGCACACAACCACAACAGCCAACAAAACTAAAAAATATCTTTCTTGAGGGGTAACCCCTTTTGGGTTCAAGCAACCAAAGTCTGCAGTAAGTAAAGGACCTAAAGTAAAATAACTTTCAAAAACTATACCTTTATCTTTTAAAGGCCGTGAGGCAAACACTAAACTAAACCTAGTGATATTCAGGACATCAGTAACAAAAAAAATGTCTTCAAAACAAGTAAAAAAAAAAAAAAAAAAAATCTTCAAATAAGTTAAAAATATAGCTACAGCACTTAATTAGACATCTTTACCTTAGCTGAACTAAGATGTTCAGTGGCTCATTTAATTATTTTTCTAATTAAATGAATCATCACATTCTTACAACTTAGGAAGTCCCAGTTTCTGAATGCTAAAAAAAATTATTTATACCACCTCTAACAGGTTTAACCCTTTCCAGTAGTCTAAAAGGGCAAAGCAGTTCCATGAGTTCAGAGACAATCTGTGTAAAGATTTACACAGTCATTCTTAGCCCCACACGAGTGAAAAAAAAGATACATAATAGCATTACCAATATTATACCTGACATCAGCTGAAATAAAAGATAGTATCTCAGTCGCTCTTTGGCAGTACCAATAGAAAAAAGGAATAAAATTTTAAACTGTCTTAAAGGGCAGAAGCAATAAAAGCTTTTTAATACTATATCTAGCTTCCTTGCTGGGGATTAATTACCCAGCTTGGTTATCTCAATTTCAAAAGACCTGATCAACTCATGTAGATCCTTATCATTAGCAAAGTCCACATTGGAACTTGGAACAACAGTGATCTGTACCCTTACTGGTAGGCAGATAACTCCTTACCATATCTAAGGTATCTAAAACCAATGTTTTTCATAAAGGTTTAGGTGAAGAAAATCCCTCTAGATTGACACCAGAACCAATACTATACTGACCACTGATGTTGATGCAACTTATTAGCTGATAATCTCTTTAAGAATCAACTTAGCCTCTCTCTTGAAGAGCCTTCCAATCTGACCAGACAGTAGTGTCTTGCCATGCAGTCAGTTGAAGCATGTGGAGGTTCTGATGAGATTTTCCAACTTGAAGTTAACAGAGTAGATCTTCCCTGGTAACTGGGAATGAAATGGAATGGATTACAAAATTCAGGCCAAGTGCTAGGACCTATGAGGTCATTTACTGCTAAAAGGGAAACAGAGTAAATGCCTACAGTGCATTGCATGAGCTGCACTGACGGCAATACCCCCTCATGGGGGATGCGATGCACTGACAGCAATAATCCCCCTATGGGGGAAAGGTAACTGGGAAAATCAATTACAAGTTTTAATAGATCTGGATATGACTCTCTTTGTGGCTACCAAAGAGTCATCCTACAAATCAAAGCTGGCCTTACTTTGCTTCTTACTAGCCTGAACATGGCAAGTGGGTAAGAGGCCTACAGAACTTCCACTTCTTTCAATTGATTAGTACTGAGTTTACTACAGACTTCTAGAAGCCCAGGTAGGGGGAAACAACGGATTGAAAGACAATGGTTCTTGGATGTGACAAAGAGTAATTTTCAAAAGTTATGGCCTATTTTGGTTGAAATTCAATAACTGGTAACTACAGTAAATAACTCAATTACCCTATTTTTTGTAGCATTAAAAGATCTAGTAAACAAAATAAGGTAAAAAATTATGTTTCTAATCTATGACACATAAAAATCGTAAGAAAAAAATACACAAGTAATTTCTAAAAAAATAGATGAAAGAATTTGGATTTTTCAATTGACACAAGCTTGCCAGCATTACCGTTTACTGCAATCAAAGTGGAAAATAAGTTAATTTTGATCAAAGATGACAAATTTGTAATCAATTTGTATTTTTCATTGCTAACAAACCTGAGGTCTTAACAATAGGATAATCTTCTAGCACCAGCTGGAAACTGGTTAAAACAATCAAAAGACTGTAAAGAATCTGTGGCAACTCATGCGTATACAAGGTGGAAATTGGTCACCTCATTCTTTCTTCCAACCCAGTATGTGAGAGGGGCAGCTAGAGGTGGGCAGTAAACATTAAGACCTCAGGTTTGTTAGATATGAAATATACCAACTGGTTAAAAATTTGTCATTTCATACTCAGAACAAACCTTTGGCTTGAACAACACAGTAGACTTAGACTTTGAGGGAGGTACAAGTGGGCGGTTTCAGACCACCATTCCTAGAAGATCAAGTTCTAAAGAAGGGGGTCTGAGCCCATGAGAGAATAGATGAGTGAGTATATAAAAACTCAGCCTGGTGGGTTTAAACTCGAGACATTACCAGATTCATTGCATTGGTAGAAGGTAAAGAGAACTCTATCTGCCCTACCAACAAACTGTGTAGGCCACAGGGGTTTGTCACCACTCGTCCCTCCCCTTGCTTGAGAGAGGAGTACATTCACCTCTCAATAAATGCTTGTTTAATTAATGGATTTTTTATTTAAAGCAATCCAGACAATATTTTAAAAAACCCAAAAATTTCTATTTAATGCGAATTGGTGTACAGTAATACCCCGAACTCCAGACCCCCCTTGCGTAGGGGGAAGTTTCGCGTAAGTTTGGCATGGTCTCTAAAAATAATAATAAATGCTCGTTAAGTATTAAGCTAACTTTTAAATTATATTAAAGTTACTGTAATTTTATTTAAAAGTTAGTTAAATACATTACCCTTAATAAAGAAATAACTGGTTGGCGTATAAGTAGTAAGAGGAATTACTACGTATGTACGTATCCATTTTCATACGTATACTAACGTTACCCCTAATTTCTTGGATGCCATTTTCTTTTTCCCCTCTGAGTAAAAGAAAAAAAAGTTTTCTTTGGTCACTAGGTAAACTTAATAAGTCTGTTATAACGAAGGTAGGTACACAGTTCAATGAAATAAATAACACGTATGTACATACGTAATGTTTGCAGAGGGTGAAGGTAAAATTAATCAATTTAAAATCATGTACTAGTGTGAGGGCTAACTATGAGAAAGAGAGAGAAATATGTACGTCATGTGAGGTAAAACTCTGGAGGGGTATCATCTTTAAAGAGTGCGAATGGGAACATTTTCTGGAAGTACATTAACTGTATGTGCTGTAATTATGTAACATAGTACAGGCGGCCCACGGTTAACGGCGCAATCACTCAACGGCGAATCGGTTTTACGGCGGTCGTCAAAAATAATCATTAAAAAAATAAGGCATTTTAAAGGTATCTTTACGGCACAAATTTCAGTTAAAAGCGCCGCTAGCGCCGTTGTCTAACGAGTTCATACATATGTAGAAATGCCGTTCAGACCATAAAGGTTATGCAAATTATATTAACAAATTTTATGGAGAGTTATTATGTAGGTATTAGGGTAAAATATATGCCTCTGACGCTGTTCCATGTCGAAAATATCGAGTTACATAAGTGCAAATTTAGCTATGGATGTGTCGATTCATAAATGTTCATGCTTTTGTTTAAAATGTGTATGAAAATATATTACGTGAAAGGCATTTTTATTTTTGTACAGAAATATGATACAAAGGCAGCTTTTGAAACTGCCCTTCACGTTATCAAATACGATGTTTTTTCATGTTCTTTCTTGTAAGCCGCCGCCTGCCGCTCTTACGAAAATATCGATTTAATTAAAAAAAATGCAAATTAGCGATCGATGTGTCGATTTTATAAATGTTTATGCTTTTATGTTTAAAATGTGTATGAAAATGTATTACGAATAGGGTATTTTTATTTCTGTGCAGAAATATGATAAAAAGGCAGCTTTTGAAGCTCCCCTTCAAGTTATCGACTACGATGTTTTTTTCAAGTTCGTTCTTGTATGCCGCCGTCTGCCGCTCTTCCGAAAATATAGATTTAAAAAAAGTGCAAGTTAGCGATCGATGTGTCGATTTTATAAATGTTTATGCTTTTATGTTTAAAATGTATATGAAAATGTATTACGAATAGGGTATTTTCATTTCTGTGCAGAAATATGATAAAAAGGCAGCTTTTGAAACTCCCCTTCAAGTTATCGACTACGATGTTTTTTTCAAGTTCGTTCTTGTATGCCGCCGTCTGCCGCTCTTCCGAAAATATAGTTAAAAAAAGTGCAAATTTAGCGATCGATTCGATTTTTCAAATGTTTATGCTTTTATGTTTAAAATGTGTATGAAAATATATTGCGTAAAGGTATTTTCATTTTTGTACAGAAATAAGATACAAATTAAGGCAGCCTTTGTAACTACGCTCCACGTTGTCAGGGGCGATGGTTTTTTCATGTTCGTTCTTGTCCGACAGTTCCGAAAAAATGCATTGTGTTATTTTATTAATTATGCATCTTTTCCATAAATCCTTTAAAAAGTTATACATTATTTCACTGTATCCAAGAATATTGTATGTATTCTCATATTATTGTATTTTAAAATACTACGGCAAACTTAAGCCCGTATTCCGCGGAGCGGCCAATGTTGTGGTTTGAAATCAGCTGATGAATACGAGTCTGTTTCACCATAACGCAATTCTGAGCGAATGCTCTTGCTTCTAGTTAGCATAAACGAATATCTATATACTTGACTTATATGAGACAAAGTTATTTTTCCATATACAGCGTGTTTTTAGGTGGAAATATTTATTGAATATGTCTCGTTGTGAATGTGAACTACTATTTTTTTCGTTAACAGATTACGTTGGCGGCATGTTTATTGCATAAAAAATTACGTGATTCCGTTCGCAATACGTAATCCTTTATATCATCGTAATACGAACTTTACGTTATTTATCTTATATCGGCGTGAAACCAACAGTAAAATGTGTTCTTTCAAGCACAGTAGTTTTGATTAAAATTATTTTATCCCAATTTTATCTACAGTTGTGTGTGATGGCAGACGTTTACTGCAGTTTTATCCTTGTTGCCGATGTACGATAATAGTCATTAGCAGCTTGAACAGTTTTCTCAGCTTCAGTTATAGCTAGGTTTAAATTTAACGGTATATTTCCTGATTGATCTTTAATCTATATTGATCTCTGATCTATAGCGAATAAAGTTATTACATTAAGATATCCCAGTTCTATTCTATACGTAACGCCATTTATAACAAATACGGTAATGTTGCACTGTAGTACGATGATCGAAATACAAGCCAAACAGATGTTATCCAGTTCGGTTGTATTTAGAAAAAGAAAAAAAAAAGTAGTTTCTCGTTCAGTTGTTCATGGCAGTACACGTTCACGCAACGAGTATAACGTTAAAACCATACTTTCATCATTCTCTTTTGCTGTTATTGAACTTATGTAACTAGAAGATGGATAAAGTTAGGCCATTGTAATTTGATCTCTCATAAAATCGAACTATCGTAAGACTAATGTTCGTAACCTGAACACTACAGCTACCTGTACACTGTATAAACTTTATTATATCTTTACATACTCTAGACACCCACATGTACTGTACAGTAAATTCTATAGTACTATACTGCATAAATATAATTTTACTTATTGCGCCGTTGTGGGATTACGGAGCCTTTGACTGGTCTAGTTTCGAAAGAAGGTGTGCGGCGGCCGTAGGCTTTAAAATCGCTCAGCGTCGAAAATTGCTTGGCGTCGGTGGCCAGGAACGGAACCCCTGCCGCTAACCGAGGGCCGCCTGTACATACAAATTGTACCAGTACTTTTCTCCAAAGGTTAAGATGATAATTTTCACAGAACGACATTTCTATTATATCGCTGGTATGTTTTACTAGTTGATCATGAAGGTCTTATATAGTGACAAGCACTGTGAATTATGTACTGCCTTTGTACATATATTCAAAAATATAAATAGCATACACAGAATCTCCATACTGATTTTACACTTAAAAGCATGAAAACGTAAATTATTACACTAGAACGTACTTCAGAAATTAAACAAAGTTTCTGAAGGGGTATCATCTTTGAAAAGTGCAGTAACTTTGTGAATGGGTATTGCATCTTGTAAAAGTATGTGTATGCACTAACTGTAGGTGCTGCAATTACCTTTGTATGTACAGAAAAAATTTAATTAATTTTTAATAAAGATTTTATACAGAAAGGCTTTAAAACTTAAAAAAACTACATAATAAATTATGCAAAATGACTTTTGCAGTGTTTTCAGAGGACTTGCAAATGTGAATTCTCGCAACTTGAATCGCGTAAGTTTGGGGTATTACTGTATATGAATACAGTAGCCTAGCCTACAGTTTACTACTCTATACTAAATATATGGTACATTAATTATTAATATAAGTCACATCTGGAGGTTCATTCAATACCTTCTCATTATGATGATTCAGTAAAAAAAAAAAAAAACACACACACACACACGAAACGGCTTCATTCCGACATTGGCATAATTGAGTGATGTCAGGCTGCTGATGGCTACATATAATTCCAAACATAACGAATATGCATCTTTTCCATGAATCTATTAAAAAGTTATACATTACTTCACTATATCCAATAATATTGTATGTATTCTCATATTATTGTATTATAAAATAACATAGCAGTCAATGTTTTGGTTTGGAAATCAGCTGATGGCAAATAAGAGTTTATTTCACCGTATTTAACTCAATACTGTGTGAATTTTCTTGCTTCTAGTTAGCATAAATGAATATCTAGATACTTTACTAATGTAAGACAAAGTAATTTTTTCTTATACAACGAATTTTGAAGTCGAAATATGACTTGAATAAGTCTCGTGAACTAAATTATTTTTTTCTTTAACTGATTGCGTTGGGAGCATGTTTATTGCGTTAGAAAAAAATAAACATGATTCAGTTAGCTTTTTTCACTTGATTTCATCACAATACCAGCTTTGCGTTATTTATCTTTTATTGGTGTGAAAACGAGTAAAATTTGTTCTTTCAAGCCCAGTAGTTTTGATTAAAATGATTTTCTCTCAATTTTATCTATGGTTGTGTTTGATGGCATAACTTTCAAGGGGTTTTATCCTTGTTGCCAATGCATGATGATAATCATTAGCAGCTTGAACAGCTTTCTCAGCTTCTGCTACAATATGGTTTAAATTTAACAGCATATTTTTTTCCTGATTTGATCTATAGCAAATAAGGTTATTACATAAAAGTATATCAATCCTATTCTACTTAACGTCGTTTATAACATAACTATGGTATTGTTTACTATCATGAAATGGTTGAAATACCAGCCAAACGGATGTTGCTGTTATCCAATTTGGTTGTACTTGGCAAAAAATACAGTTTCCCCAAGTCCAAGAACGTAACCCCCTTATTACTGTTTTTCTCTTATAGGAAAAATATATTTAAATAACATGTTTTTAATTAACACAAGCTCTCAGGAACGTAACCCTCGCGTTAATTGAGAGGTGACTGTATATGCTACTGAGAAGCAAATTTGTCTATTGTATATAAACAAATCAATTAACTGCAACCAGTATGACTGCCACAATCACCTGTATCAGACCAGTTCCAGCAACTTGCTTGTAGGAAGAAGAAAAGGGAAAAGAAAGAAAGAAAGGAGGATACCAGCCAACTCACTCATTCTCTCTTCCACATAATCATCATAGGTAAGATACAACCTCTCCCACCAGGGGCACTGGATGAGCTACATAATTTGGGCAGCCACCACCAGACCCAAGGAAGAAGTGTCCAAGGACCTGTGGGCAATGTCCGTCAGGTAAAAGGAAGTGGACATGGTTTGCCGAAGCCAGGAACCAACATTCAAAATCCTATGAACAGACATATTCTTCTAAAATGCCAGTGACGAATCAATTCCTCAGTGACAGAACTAGCAGATGAGGAATATGCTTGATTAATCACCTGAAGCAGCCAGAATATAATTGTGTTCTTGGACACCTCCCTTCTGGACCAGCCCATACTAACAAAAATCGTTCTCCCTTACTGCTGCCAAAACCATCCAGGGCGTCTCCATCCTGAACCTTGTCCTCCTGATGAAGTAGTTCAGTGTGGAAAGATCTATCGCCGGCCTCCATTTACCCATAGCCTTTGGAACCAGGAAAATCCAACTATAAAATCCCAGTGAAGGCCGATGTACTTCGCTACGCCCTTGTCCAGCATCTTCAACACTTCCTACCAAAGAGCCAAGTACTACAAAAAGCCTTGAGCATAAGTTAGGTGGAGGAGGGGTCTGTCTGGCAGAGTGGGGAGGAAAGTCAAAAGGTAGTAGATACCCCACTCAAAAGGACATTTCCTACCCACTTCTCCGCTCCATGGAATTGCCATTGGCCCAATGGCACCCACTCTATTGACGCCCTGCTCTGGCCCCTTCCTCGCTTGAGGGTTGTTTGTTCCTATTTGTAACACTTTACACTATCTATGTCAAAAGGCATTTGCCATTTTTTTGACCAGTCTCCTATTTTCATTAGATCATTTCTTAAACTTCCACTACATCTGGGTCTGCTACATTTACACCAAGTTTGGTGTCATCCGCAAATTTGGCTATCCTGCTAGTTAAGCCTACACCAATGTCAATAATGTAAATAAAAAACAAGAGAGGGCCAAGGACAGAACCCTGGGGAACTCGGCTTGTTACATATGACCATTCTGGTTCTTCACCATTTATTACGACTCTGTTTTCTATAAGTTAGCCAGTCTTCAACCCAGTCTGCTGATTCTCCTACAATTCCTAAAGCTTTAACTTTTATCATCAGTTTCTTGTGTGGGACTTTGTCAAAGGCCTTTTGGAAATCTAAGTTGAGTATATCTATTGCTCTACTACTGTCATAACCTTGCATGTTATGAAAAAACTCCAAGAGGTTTGATAGCCAGGATCTGTTTTGTCTGAAACTGTGTTGGCTGTTTAACAATAAGTTGTTTCTATCTATGTGATCCAAAATTTGATCTGCAATTATGGACTCAAAAATCTTGCAAACGACCGACGTTAGGCAGATTGGTCTATAATTTCCCAGCTCTTCTCTTGGTCTTTTTTTGTAAACTGGGGGCACATTTCATAGTTTCCATCGTTTTTGGTGCCTTTCTTTGTTCAGCACTTTTCCTGTAGAGGTTATATAGATGAGGAACTATCTCCTCTTTTAGCTCTTTAATTTCTCTTGGATGAATCCAATCCAGGCCAGGAGATTTGAACTAGTTGAGTTTGTCTATTTTGTTTTTAATGTCCTCTTCTGTAAATATTATTTTGTCCAGTGGTTCTGCCTCTTCATATTTAATAGCAGGTTCCAGTATTGAGGTAGTGTCTTTAGTTGTGAATACACTAATAATAAACTTAATTCACTAACTCTGCTTTTTCCAAGTCTGAGTTCACCAGGTTACCTCTATGGTCCCTTAGTGGAATTATGCTATTTTTTTATTGGTTTCCTACTATTAACATGCACAAATTACTCTTTTGGGTTTTCTTTACAAACTGATACAACTCTCTTATCCTTATTTACCTTTGCATTTCTTACTAATTTTTCCATCAATCTACAGAGTTCTCTATGCCTGCTTGCTTCTACTGGTGTTGGGTGTGGGTTCACTGATTTGTGCAATGTCTCTTTCTCTTATCTTATTTTTAATTTCCCTGTTGAACCACTTTGGCTGAGGGTTGCTGTTTATTAGTATTTGCCTTAATGGTATACATCTAGAGAGTTTTTCTGTGTATTCCTCATGAAAGGCTTACCAGTGCTTATCTATGCCTGTGTTCTCGTCATACTCAAGATTTTTAACTTACTCCTTTAGCCTATTTAGGTCTTGTCGATGTCAGTCTAATCTCATTAATATCTTCTTATCTTTTTTATGTTGAACATTAATTTGAAGCGAGATAATTTTTTGGTTGCTTTTGCCTAGATTTGCACCTCCTAAAAGGTCAGATACTAGATTATCTTCTGTTGATAGGACGATGTCTAGTATGTTGTTTTCTCTAGTGGGTTTGTCAACCAATTGGTGGAGGAATTCATTTTTTACAAAATATAAAAGTCTCTTTCCTTCTACGTTTGATGTGGAGGTCATCGTGTCCCAATGTGTACAGCTGCATTGAAATCTCCCATTATTATGCACAGGGAGTCATCCCGACCCCAAGACAAAAGCATTAATGTGCTGAAAAAATTGATTAAGCATGCCCAAACACAGGAAGCTCAAATGAAGCTCTACTAGCATCCTGCCTTGGACCGAGTAAGGCCTCTATGCCAGTAAGGGTCATAGAAGACCAAGTCTGTGTCCTCCCCCTAAAGATTATTGAACTCACAAATGAGATCAATAGCCTCCGAAAATGAAGACAGAAACTCCCTAACTCTCCCCATCCTCTGGCTCCGGCAAAGGAGAGCGATGTTGCGAAGCAGAAGGCCTAGAAGGATTGTCATCCTTTTTTTAGGCCACAGGAGAGGCTTCACTTGGAAGCCAGACATCACACCCTCCATGATGGAAGATCCTGAGAAAGAGGGCTCAGGAACATGGCCAAGCAAAGAATCACATACACGGCCTTGAGCTGAACCACGCAGAGGCAAAGAAGCCCTAAGCTGAGATACACATCCACGGACCCAACCAGGCCTCAAGAAGGCAACCATCCACAGCCTCACAATTCCCACTACAAACACATACATTGATAGGCAGAACTGGAAGAGAAACAACATCCTCTGGGGAAGAACTCCTAGAAGGTACAGGATCAGCAACCTGAGAATTAGGCACCTTCGACCTCTTAATCAGAGCCTTATTATCCCAAAGGCAAACTCAAACAGGCTGAGGCAACAGAGGATCAGCTTGAAGGCCCTGGGGAGTGAAGGCTATCATGAACTGGAACACGAACATGTACGTGCAAGAGTGAGACACATCTTGGCTGGGAAGATGGCAAAACACTCCTCTCACTCCCAGAAAATGAAGCAACAAAGTCCTGAATCCTCCAATGTCTGCCCTGAGAATGAGGGGGAGGAGGAGAAGGATGGCACAGGGAAATAAGCCCTCCTTCTATGACACTTCTTGCTAGAAAGCACAGGATACCTCTCACGAATATGAGTCTACCCTATCCAGCCACCACTTGAAGGAATGTCTCCGATGGCTCAGCAAGCTACTGCAATGACAACATAGATGATGATGGTAATGATGTCACAGCAACAGGCTGTGGACAACACAGCTGACGTCATAGTCTGAGAGGATGCTGAGAGTGATGTCACAGCATTTGGAATGACAGTGCGAGTCGATGGCCTCACTGGCGGTGAGGTAAGAGGCGACCCAGTAACCGTCATATTTGTCAATGGTATCCCGCTAGGGTGGCAGCACACAAGAGCCAAAGTAGTGGAGACCTGGAGGAGGGGGGACTGCTGGGAGGACCTGAGGAAGATGGCGAGCAGACATGAAATGCAACAATAGGCCATCATAGGAAGGTGAACCCTGTAGGCCTAGGGATGCCCAAACAGCTGCCATCTTGTACGCTTCCATATCTGAAACAAATTAAGATGGAGTAGCCTTCTCCCTCCCAGGTGTGAGATTACCTTCCACAAGAGAGGGGGCCACGTTATACAGAAAATCATCCTGTGAAACTCCTGATACTTCCAAAAATTTCTGGAGGATGGGGACGCTGAACTGTCCACTCGGGGAGGCGAGAAACCTCCAAACGAAGGACAAGTAGATATTCTACAGTACTCACTCTTCTTGTAGAAAGCCTTCCGCTGCAACACAGGCCAGGAACGACACTCTGGGCAAGGGTTAGTGATAGTACAAAAATTGGGATGGCACCTACTGCAAAATGTATGGGGGTCAGTTATGGAAGGCGCCAAAACCTATACATAATATGGAAATCGTCAAACTCTCGTTTGTTTGTGTTTGTATGGTGCTTTTACATTGCATGGAACCAGTGGTCATTCAGCAACGGGACCAACACCTTTACGTGACTTCCGAACCACGTCGGGAGTGAACTTCTATCACCAGAAATACACATCTCTAACACCTCAATGGAATGCCCGAGAATCGAACTCACAGCCACAGAGGTGGCAGGTCAAGACGATATCGATCACGCCACTGAACACCCAGACACATGCATTGACAAGGCCTAGAACTCTGGGTGGAATCCATGATAAAAGACAACAGGCACACAAAGACAGAAAGCAAAGCACAAATAAATCATGGGCTAACAAAGAAACCAGCTTTGAAAGCAAGACTACTCTCCAAGGCGGTCAAAGAAAGACTGACACATCAAGAGGTATCAAGCCTGGTCAGTGACAACGTTCACCTCATATATCCAAGAGTTGCTAGATGCCATAGATTCTTAGCTTTACAATCTCTGATTGTTTCAACCAGTTTCCAGCTGGTGCTAGAAGATTATCCAATCGTTAAGACAGGTTTGTTCGGCGTATGAACAATGGAAAAATTACATTTAATACTTTCAATATTTAGTATATTGTAATATCTATCAATAATTAATACATTCAATATTTAGTATATTGTAAAATCAATAATCAATGAAACCTATTCAGTGGAAAATTCATGATTTACAACATAGTTAAAATGCCCAAAAATTCTATTTCTTGAATAACAAACTGGGATATAATGTCATAGTTCTTGTCTTGGCAGAACAACCACCTCTCAGCAGGTGGTTTATCTGTCATTGCTAGAGAAGCTTGAGCATCATGAGTGGATTCAGCCCCTTTAGCTTCCGTGACAATTAAAGCAACATTGGTGCACGCATAGAGAGACTCGTTTTTGGGAGGTGAAAGGGAAAGAATCTAGTATGGTGGTTGGGAGCATACCTTAAAGAACAACTCATGTTCGTGTGGCCAATGGACACACCTCATCTGCACATTAATATTCTGGAGATGTTGGCAGTGTAGTTTAAGTAAGAAGTTGCCTAGTCTTTTCAGTTTTGTCCAGAAACAAGAGGAATCAAATTAGTTCTTTAGTTCAGTCAAAATATGACAAATATGTCGTGTTGTGACTAAATTTAGTTTTTTTTTTTTTTTTTTTTTTTTTTTTTTTTTTTTTTTTTTGGTGATTGATGGTGTTGGGGACATGGTTTTTTTGTAATAAAAAATGTACAGCTTTCATTTGCAATTTTCATCCAATTTCATCATGATCCGAGCTTTACACATTATCTTTTTTCAGGTTGAAAACAACAGTAAAACATAGTTCTTTCATGCCCAATACTTTACTCCATTATTAAACTTGCAGCTTAAATTTTGCAGTATATTTCCTAGCCGATCTTTATTTCATAGCAAATATGTAAAAGTATAATGTTAAAATAAATCGGTACTATTCTACTTAACGTCATTGTAACATAACTACAGTAATTTTATACTATTGTACGATGGTTGAAATGCAAGCAAAACAGCTGTTGTTATCGGACTCAATTGTTTGCAGCAAAGCAACAGTTTTCGTTCAGTTGTTTATGGCTATACACGTTTAAGCAACATTATAATTTAACTTACATTACTTTTATCATTCTCTTTTACTTTTAACTGATTTAACTAGAAGATGGGATAAATAAAGAGATGGAGGATAGGTTAGGAAGTACCACTAGGAGGAGGAAGACAATATCAACGGGAAATGAAATATAACATCGATAAGGGTTCTGAAAAAGGTGAATTTTTCCTTCTCTTTAGGTCAAGGTTTGCCTGTAAGTTTTTCGAAGCTAGCAATAAAAACCTTATCACTACCATGCAGACCATAGGAAAGGATTAGGCAAATGAAGTTCCACATTTTTATTAAGGAGTGATTACATAATAAGGTAAAATATCAGGCTGTGACACAGTCTAAAGCATTGTAAATAGTCTAGGGCACCATAAGGAGGATAGCGACGACTGTAGACTTTGAATATCGGTTATCAGTGATTTTCGGTTATCATCAAGCTGCCAGGAACGTGAACCAACCCTGCTGACAACCAGGAACTCCCTGCACTTCCAGAATTTCTACAAGACTTGAGGATAAAATGGAAACTGTAATAATCTATTCGAGAGGGAGGACGGGTGTCCTGTACCTGTCCTGAAGGACAGATAAATCCAAAGACTTTGCAGTTTCCATTTGCCTCAATGGCAAGATCAGAAACCCCTGTCAGTGATAGAAGGGGACAGGATGGGAACGAAAGTTTTGGATAGCTCCTCACCTTTCTTAGAGGAAGGAGGCTACGAAGATTATCCGTGTTTCTGAAAATAAGACTTCTTCACAACCCTACATGCTTAGATCTGAGTGACTTTTTATCTTATAAGGATTTGAGGGGCACTGGAAGGTTAACATTATATCTCAAAGGAATGTGACCACCTGTGCTCAATAGCTGCATCAACACTTATCTTGGCAGAGTTGCGATGAATACGACACCAAATTGTAACTTAACATGAAGCTATGCTCATGAAAAACCTACCTTTAAAAGCAACAGATAATTTTAACTCCTTTAAATGTCACTGGTACACTGGTGTTTTAGGAAGCTACTGAATATAATTTTTCATTGCATGATGAAATCTGCCACCGTGAAGTCTTTCAATGTGTTCAACCACAAGTGTGTGTCCATATACTGTGATACTGTGGGATATCCTAAAAAAAATTCCAAGACTGGATATGTCTTTATTCCAGAATAAAAGACATCAAACTGGTGGTTTCAGTTTTCGGTCCTCCCACATGCTATTGGCTCTTGTGTAGACTAGACGTCAGCCGGGTAACCTCAACCCCCTACTATGATGTTACTCATGGCAGTAATCATCTGATAAGTCTCACAATTTGCCCCTTAATGGGGAGCAAATGCTGGTCCCCGAGATTACGAGGACAACACATTACCAACTATACTAACCAGACAGTCATTACGTAAACAAAAGAATAGTTTTGGCAGTAAAAGAAAAAAGTAATTAATTCTTAATACTAGAGTCCCTCCTGAGGGAGTCCTTTCCAGCAGAAGGCAATATGGCATTTGCAAGACCAAGTCCAACTAAAGAGAAGCAGCCTTTGGATCCTAAGGTGTGTAATACCTCCTCTGACATCAAAGCAGCTGGGGAAGGAGTCTGCTTGATCTGCTGGAGACAAGGGAACTACTTGGCCCAGAGATCAGGTTGTTCATCTCCTCCAAAACACCACAAGCCAACTGTGACTGAGGCAACCTGACTAAAGGACAAAACTCTAAAGCATCCCCAAGGACAAGACCAAGGGGAGGTATAAATCCAAGGTTGACTCCCTGAGAATATATTTTCATGATTGAGCACAATAACCTCTCAGAAATACTGCTTCGGCCCAGCCTGCAAGGGGCTCCAGAGTAGAGGGACCTTCAGTACCCTTTGGTTCCCCTAAGGCATGAGCTACACCCTCTACAGATAGATTGCGTCACATCTGACTTAAGCAGCCCTTACATGCTCCTAATCTTATACTGAACCAGGATGAGCCTCTCGCAGAAGGGGGCAACCGTAATCCACGAGCATCTTTGTCCAAATGGTGTCCAGGCTTTGACCAACCTGCTCCTCTGTTCTTGGACACTAACTAATAAAGACAGAGAGGAACAAGAACATGCAGCACTGCCTTTATCCTCCTCACAATCATGCTGCAAACTACAGGTATAAGAGATGGAAGCAATAAAAAATCTTTTAATAGAGAAGTCAGATTACATCCATTTCAAAGAATAAGCACACGACAAAAGATGCAAAAATAACGTGGCCGTTCAGCTTTACATTCTCCCAGAAAGGAGCAGGCATGGCTCAGAGATCTTGCACTCACAAAGAGAGAACAGGTGCAAGGAAGAGTTGTCCCAACCTGCTACATGTACTTGGTTACCAGAACACAATGCCCAAACTCACCTACATGTTAGCCCAAGAGTTCATGGGTGGAATGAGGGTGAAGCAGTCCTGTCCAAAGGAGCACTACAAGTGAGGCAGTCCTGCCAATGATATCGTCCCTCCTCCCCTCCACGGACAAGGAACATGCATGAGAAGTCTACCTGTGCTTTTTATGCAAGATCTTAAGATTTTCCTTCCTATTTCCACCTTTGCAGTGGAAGAGTCCAGTGACAAGGAGGAGAAAGACAGCTCAAGGCAGAGGATGATGATAGAGATGACGAGGAAGAGGAATGACAAGCATGTTTCTTCCCTTTCTTCTCACACACATCTTCCACACCAAAGGGCTGGTAAAGGCCAGAACCAAAGACATAAAGAGCATCACAAAAATTAAAGTCAGACCAATTTAGCCAATTTAGGAGTGGACTCCAAGCCCATTAGCGGTATTGCCAGGTCGTTTTGACCATTTTAATCCACACTGGGTTTGACCTCTTTTATCTATGGGCAGGCCAAGATAAAGGGAAAGGGTGAAGTTTCATTCCCTCATTAACCAACATTCA
This sequence comes from Macrobrachium nipponense, assembly GCF_015104395.2. NCBI lineage: Eukaryota > Metazoa > Arthropoda > Malacostraca > Decapoda > Palaemonidae > Macrobrachium > Macrobrachium nipponense. Next base: position 36,064,604 of record NC_087211.1, read on the forward strand.
AATGGTCAGTGTATTATCCTGTAATTTGGTACTCTCCTTCATTATTTTTGTTTTCAACAACATGGTGATAGGAAAGTTGAAATCCTGTCACTATAACAAAGAACAAAATTATCTATAAAAAAATTTCCTACAAGCAGAAAGAATCTGAGTTTTGATATCAAATAAATGGATTTCCTCAATTATGATTGGTTATAAGAGTATTTTTCTATCATGTGCATTTGGATGTCATTTTTCAGACAGTTATCTGACATTATCAATACATCAGTTCACCATCTTTTCGTGTTTGGAAAAACTGTAACAACTTTAAAAAACAGGAATCTATACAAAAAATTGTATTTACCGAGCTCAATAAACACAAACCACCAATTATATTGTTTTACAGTTCATTTAATTTCATGGTATGCAATTTAGGGCTTGAAAGGCCAGGCAAAAAAGATACATGAATATGTAGACACAAGTTTTTTTTCCTCAATATAGGGTACAGTTTTTCATCTTCATGACTGATTATGGCAATTCTTCGTCTCATGAAGTTATATCAATCACGAGTCAATAAATTTATTAATACTCACATTTTCAATGTCTTCATTTACACTTTTTCTACATGATTAACAGCCTTCCTCCAATTTTCGGTGCTTAATGATGCCAAAGCTTCATGCACAAGTACACTCAAGTCTCTCATTTTGAAATTATTTTTAGAAGCAACATAATTTTTCACTTGAGCCCAGATCAACTAAATTGAGTTATAGTGACAATCATAAGGTGGAAACTGCAAATTGCAGTGTCCACTCTGAATGGCTATCTCATCTATTAGATACTACTTGGGATTACATGAATTTTTCTTTGATTTTACAATTTAAAATAATTCACTTTTGGGAAGGTAATCCATCAGGAGGGATTACACTTTTTTTACTCAGCCAATCTCACATATTGCTCTTTGTACTTGACACTGTTAGCAGTCTAACAATTTCCACAGAACGATATTAAGCATTGCCCATAATAATTACAGATGCTGGTGATATGTTCGGAGGGAGTTGCGAAATGAACCATTTTTTATACCTCTTTATTCATTTACTAATTATAGTAATCTCAATCATCATGTTTAGCCTGGAATATCAGCTCTTCATTCAGAACAAAACCTCCGTTCGAGCCAGCATGCAGGATGATGAGTCTGCTGCCCTTTCCATGTTCAGAAGATGATCCTGCCAACACTTACCCTCTGTATAATCCTGGTTTACCAAGGTTTCACCCAAATATACAATATATACGAGTGTTCGCCCGACTCATTTAAATTTTTCATCTTCCATAAAAATTTGGATCTTGCTCTTACGTCACTCCTCTCCACTAGAAATTTTCTAGCACTTATTTTTATGTATCTGAAAACTATTTCATGCCACACTTTACAAAATGATTCCTTGCAACCACATCCCCCAACATTTCAACTGCTTTGGCACCAGGTCTGATTTCTCCAGATTCAATCGTCCTAGTTCCTGAAACAGTACCAACACTTTGTCCCTTGTCCTTCTCTAGCTTTAGGTACCTCCTCAGTCATATTCCTTGTGTGTGGGTCAGCTGGAAGACACAAATGATGACCTGTGAAGCTGTCGCAAGCCCAAAGCGACGGGTTTTGAAATTGCCCTTTGACAGCAGACAAACCACAGGAATTTCCTAAACGAGTGGTGGATCAGAATGTGAATGTAGGCATCCTGCAGGTCTGTGAAGACCATGCAGTCTCACTCTCTCCGCTGCTGGAAGCTGTTTAAGGCCAACAAGTCTATAATTGTTCTTCATTCCCTTGAGAACTTCTCCACCAAGAAGAGGTGGTTGTAGAATTCCAGCAATGGATTCGCCACCACTTCGATTGGCCCCTTTTGAAACCTAGCTCTTACTACAAAATATCCTCTTTTTGTTTTCTTCAATACCTCTCACAGAGGCTCCACTGTAGATTATGCCACCCTCACACTTGACAAACATGAAAAACATGGTGTCTCTCCATCACTCATTTTTCTACAGCTCTACAAGGAAATGCAAATGGAATGCATATCAACCACCACAGGAGACAGACTTATCACACCACTTCTCTTTTGCCTGCACAGCAGCTAATTTGGGGTTTCACGTCTGAGATAGCCATCTCAAGAACAAGGGGCAAACACATGGTATGCACACAGATGACATACAGAAAGCAGACAAAGTTCCACCAAACACAACTCTGGTACCACCAAACATAAGGTTACCACAGCCAAGGCATGCAATGCACATTAATTCTCCATTTATGAAAGCCCACTTTCGTTTCCCCATATGAACATTCTTTCTGTCCATATCCTAAACTTCACACTCCTTAAATCTATTTTCTAAATCACCTTTGGTCTATAAAAATTCAGTCGGTGTTGCCATAGTCTGTCAATGCAAACAAGACTGACTGTGATCAAAGCTGCAAAACACTGACCGAGGTAGGATAACAGAGGTCAGGGCTGGAGGACCAAGGCCCAGCTGATAGCCATTTGCTTTTTTTAGTAACACACCCAAAGCATGCAATGCACAGGAATTCTCCATTTATGAAAGCACAGGTTTGTATCCCCGTATGAACAAACATTCTTTTTGTCCATATCCCAAACTTTAGAGTCCTTAAATCTATTTTCTAAATCAATTTTGGTCTATAAAAACTAGTCAGCGTTGCCATCATACTTGAAATTAAATAATCTACTGAACAGTCATTTGTTCCACCATTCTATTTCAGCTCAAGGACTCCATAAATCCTTAGTTCTCAGTTGATGACATTATCTCCAACAATAATTCAGACCATAAATTCTCAGCGTAAAATTATTTTAACCAGTAATGCTCTCAGAACAGAACCTCTCACGACAGCAGGAATGACTTAAATGCTGGTAACTCGTCTGAAATGCTTGTAAGTGCAATGGTAGAAAATGGAATGCCTACAAACTCAACCAAGTACAACTGTGAAATTCTTTATTTGCTGCTTCAGTTAACTTAAAGCTAGACGAATGCTTCATTGAAATACCATATTTCCTGGTGTCAAAGACATTAGTATTTTTTCTTAAATGTCTCAAAAATTTACAGTACATCCTAGAAGATGCAGGTTGCATTTTCATTGGCCTATCCCACCCCATAGGAAGGTTACATTGCTAAAAAGTAATAAGTATTTGTGTATATGATCTCTAGTGTATAAATTATACTTGGTTAAAATAGTAAATAAACACAACTATCATAAAGTAATAAAATAAATATATGTAATTACATATATTCCTGTATCAGCCAACTACAGTAGAAGACTCGACAGCTAACAAGTAGTAACTTAAATGTTATACTGCAATATTACCAGTCTGTATCTCTCCTAAAAAAAAAAAAAAAAAAAAAAGTATAATAAAAATCATCTCACGTATGGAAATGTCTCAGAAAAACTGTGCACCATTATTTAAGATATGCCTTGGTCTCCCCCTCACATTGCTGCAAATAAGCCTCTCTTTCAGATGCCATAAAGGATAAGCGAAAAAAATTTTGTAAAGATTATTTGCACTGTACTATAAAGAATTGGGAACAAGTGGTATTTATTTAATGATGTATCATGCTTCCACATCATTCATAATGCTGGCAAGAAGGTACAAAGGCCTTGAAGGTCAAACTGCTTTGCATCAAAATATACAGTCAAGACTGTAAAGCTTCCAGGTTATATAATGGGCATGGGGAAGTTTCAGTGGATATGTGAGTAAAAGTGGTTTTAGCTTCCTTCCAAAGAGTACAACTATGAATGTGTGAGGTATGATAGTTTCATAGAATGAACTGGTTCCTTCTATGGCCTTATTAGGTATGAGAGTTTATGCAAAATGCTAATGACATAATTAAGGAACATAATATTCAAAGGTTAGATGGCAATTTGTTAGACCTAAATCATATAGAAAATTGCTGGGATTACATGAAACAAAAACTGAATGCCATGGAAAGCTAGGAAACATCTGTGACCAAGCTGAAGGATGCTATCCAGAAGTTTCGGTTTGAAAAGCTTGATGATCAATATTTCAGACTTGGTTTGTTCTATGACAACAAGAATAATGAGAAGTACTTAAATATGGAGAAATGAAAAAACATTTCCTTATTTTAGTGACAATATTCTCATTTTTATTTTTACCAAGTTGGTGTTCTAAGTTTTCTTGCATTGACTGTATTATCACTGTTCTGTTTGGGATCTCAAAGTCATGTGGTATCTTTACCATGTGTCACTAAGCAATAAAGTGGTATTCTTTATTTCTAGCATTTCCTACTGTGGTGTTATTTTCTTCTTTGAAAAAAAAAATTGCTACATAACCCTACACCCTATGACTTCAGATTCTTAAAATACTACACCAGCTGTAGTCCCAACTAGTATTTGCACATAGCAAGATGCTGTTGCTAAAAATATTTCTAACAAATGTACAGTCTTCATTAATTGGTACATAATCTGCTAAAGATTTTCAGTTCACTGGTATGTTCACTTCAGAAAATCTTGTTAGATATTAAAATAAATGAACTTGAAAAAATAAAAAAATACATGCATTAAGATAAGTTAGTTAAGTATATATTGTTTTGTTTGTTTGTTTGTATGGTGGTTTTACGTTGCATGGAACCAGTGGTTATTCAGCAACGGGACCAACGGCTTAACGTGACTTCCGAACCACGTCGAGAGTGAACTTCTATCACCAGAAATACACATCTCTCACTCCTCAATGGAATGGCCGGGAATCGAACCCGCGACCACCAAGGTGAGAAGCAAACACCAAACCAACCACGCCACTGAGGCACTATATATATTGTTTTACCAGACTAGTGAGCTGATTAACAGCTCTGGCCAGAAGGATTAGATATTTTTATGTGGCTAGGAACCAATTGGTCACCTAGCATCGGGACCTACAACTTACTGTGGGATCCAAACCACATTACATCAAGAAATTAACTTCTATCACCAGAAATAATTTCCTCTGATTCCGCATTAGCAGAGCCAAGAATCGAACTTCAGACCACCGGATTGGTAGCCGAGAGCGAAAACCACTCGTCCAACGAGGAACTTGCATTAAAATAAACTAACTGAATATTATAATAATCAATATAATATACCAGCTGAAGCTATGGTACTTCAATGCATGAAACTGTTGAAAATGCACAATGCACCAACCAAAGGTAAGTCATCAATCATCAAAAGTAGTGCAACCTTAACCATTAAAAGTGGTGCAACCTTAATCTTCAAGTTTATTCTCATTTTAATTTAAAATTTTGCTGGTAAAAATTGGGGAGTAATTTCAGGCACAGTGTCTGACACCAGAAAATATAATAACCATAGAAGACCTTACAAGAAAGAGCATCTAACAGGTTCAAGGCTCAACCAACTATCAGATTATTAAATTTCAACATTACCTTGGTGTCTACTTCTGATGGTAAAGGTTCTCGTGATCGCAGAGTTTCTTGATTATATGGCTGCCCATAGAGTTGTGACAGCTTAGTTGCTGGTAGCTTAGAGCAAGCTTGGCATGTGTCTGCATTTTTGGTTATCATTACATTGATACAGGGCCATGTATCCAAAGAATTCTGAAAAGTCCCCAAAAAATTAGTCAAACTTTCCCCTTACTCTCAATATTTCAATGATGCACTAACAACTGCATGAATTGTAGAAGAACCATTAAAATACTACTCTAGTGATAAACTAAAAGACTGAATAAGGGACAGGAACCGGCAAAAATCTAACACATACCAATAATCACTGTCACAATTTAAAACAGATTTACTATCCCTGCAGATTAATATCAGTCTTGTTCACAAAAATGTCTAGATATACTAACATTACCTTAAATAACTGGTAGATCTAAGTCATAATGGACGAAATTTCTTCAATTTCAGTACAAAATAATAAACTCTTTAATTAAAATAAAACTAGACACTTACCCGAAATTTCTCATTCCACTGAACAATTTCTATTATTTTCTTTTTTCTCTGCTCTGCCAATTCATCAATCACTTTCACTCTTTCCACAAAGTAATCATCTGAAAAGAGGACAATCTTGGATAAATATAAAATGCAATTTCTAAAATCCAACTGGATATACAAAGATCCCACATGCAATATGACAGCAAATGCTTCTGTGGTAATATTTCAGTTATACATGACCTCTGAATGAAGTGTACTTTTTATTCTTAGTTAAAATAATAAGTCTCACAAAAAATTGTCACAAAGATTCAATCATTTATTTATAGGCAGATAATGCTCGACGAGTACTAACTTAATTGTTAAATATCAATGTTACCAATATTCTCCCTTTTCTCAAACAACTCTCACTTCAAGGGAACATTTTACATTGACCAAATAAAATTTTTTGTGAGAAGGGTTTCACCAGAATAATCTCACAGAGCATGATTATTATATTTCACAAAATTATATTAATGAATACAGGCAGCCCGTGGTTACCGTCGCTATCGGTGTGCTTGTTAAATATATTCATAACTGGGTTTTACACTCTGTAGGGTTTATAGCGCCATTGACTGGTTATTGGTTGCTAGGCTAGGTGCCTCATAAAATACAAACAAACGAATATGCATAATTTCCTCTGCTCACTTAAAAAGTTATCCTTTACTTCACAGTATCCAATAATACTGTACTATATAGACTTGTATTACTATTTGTGTTATAAAATACAAACAAACCGACCACGTTTTGGTTTTGAAAATCAGATGAGGGCAGAGGTAAGATTATTTAACTCAATTCAGAGCAATTTTCTTACTTTTATTTAGCGTAAATTAATGTTTAGAAACTCTATTCTTATGTGACAAGGTTATTTTTTTAATGAAGTGCTTTTAAATTGAAAATAGACTTAAAACGTGAACTAGACTTAGTTATTTTTTTGTTTATAGATGGCGCTGTTGTCTGGTTATTGGCACGTATTTCAGTACTAGCTGAAGCACTAAGAAACCCCTAATAAAATATAAAAATAACAAAAATGCATCTTTTCCTTGGCTCTTTTAAAAAGTTATGCTTTACTTCACTGTATCCAATTACTATACTGTATGTAGTCTCATATTACTATGTACAGGCAGTCCCTGGGTTACGACGGGGGTTCCGTTCTTGAGACGCGTCGCAAGCCGAAAATCGTCGTAACCCAGAACATTGTCAAAAATCCTAAGAAAACCTTACTTTTAATGCTTTAGGTACATTCAAAACTATGTAAACTGCATTCTTATTGCATTTTTCATCAAAAAAACCTTTAAATATTGATTATTTTGCATTTTTGGTGTCATATTTCATCTGCCAGATCAGCATTTGTAGGCGTCGTAACTCTGGAACATGCACCGTAACCCTGGAAATAATTTCTGATGAATATAATTGAAAAGCGTCGTAACCTCAGAACGTCGTAAGACGAGACCGTCGTAACCCGAGGACTGCCTGTATAGTATTATAAAATACATAAAAAGTGATTTGTGTTTTGGTTTGGAAAAATCAGTTGAGGGCAGGGGCAGGGTTATTTCGCCCAACTTCACTCAATTTAGAGCAATTTTCTTGCTTCTAGGTTATTTTTTGTATATGAAATGCTTTCAAGTTGAAATATGACCTAAATATGTATGTCTTGTAGTGAAGTCGATTGTTTTTTTTCGTTAATAGATGGTGTCAGGAGTACGTTATTTTGTGTAAAACTGATTACTTTCTGTTATTTTCATCCTACTTCATAATAATAGGATGTTTATGTATTTATCTGTTATTGGTGTGAAAACAACAGTAAAATGTGTTCTTTCATGGCCATTATTTCTTATTAAAATACTTTTTCTCCACTATTATTTGCGGTTGAGTTGACCATGTTACTGATGCACGATAATTTAAAGTCATTAGCAGTGTGAAGATTTTGTTTTCTCAGCTTCAGCTACAACTGCAGCTTAAATTTAGTAGTACTAAATTTCTTTGCCAATATTTTCTCCATACCAAATAAAGGTATAATTGTTAAAAAATCCACAATCATATATTAAAATATATTTCTATGTAAAAATAAAACAAAGACTTTCAAACACCTGAACGGTGTTCCTCATCAGTGTAATGTTAAAATGTAAATGGAGAGGGTAGTTTCCTCCTGAAGAGCATCTAAAAGGGTGGGCAGGGCGAGAAAATAACAGCCCATTATTGAAGTGCTGGTTCGTGTTCCATCATCGAAGTGCTGGTTCGTGTGTTAAGTAAATCCAAACTCAACAGGCAGTTGCGCCAACCTCCTTGATCTCCGAACCTGTGAAGTTGCTCCTGCTTGCAGTGCATAGGTGCCATAGACAGAAACATCCACAGGGATATCTGCTATCTGGAGAGAGAGGGGAAGAGGAAACAGAGCACCAGGGTTCACATGGTCAACGTCAGTTTTGAAATTAAAATCTTTTAAGTACTGCTTGGCAATGAAACTGTTGATAAAAGGGTCTTCATTTGTGAACGACTTGTTATCTTCAAAAGATATTCCCATGTTTATAGCAGCGCCTTCAACTAATCTTCTCACGTGAGAATCATTGCTTTTAAAAATAATTCATGCACCACCGATTAATTCTGTGGTCTAAATTAAAACTATGAGCCACCAAAAGTTTCATTGCCAAGCAGTACTTAACCCTTAAACGCCGAAGCGGTAAAAAAAAAAAAAAAAAAAATCTCCCGTGTGCCAGAGGTGTTTCAGAGTGAGCGCGGAAGCGGAAAAAATATTTTTTTCAAAAAATCACAGCACGCTTTGTTTTCAAGATTAATAGTTCATTTTTGGCTCCTTTTTTTGTCATTGCCTGAAGTTTAGTATGCAACCATCAGAAATGAAAAAAATAATCCTTATCATATATAAATAAAGCGATATATGATGGCGTAAAAACTAAAATTTCATATATAATTGTATTCAAATCGCGCTGTGCGCGAAACGGTTAAAGGTAACAAGTTACTTTTTTTTTTTTTTGTAATTTACACTAAATTGCGATCCTTTTGGTATATAACACATTGTAAAATGATAAAAGCAACACAGAGAAAATATTATCACAAAATAATGCATAAATTCGTAACGTGCGTACGTAAACAAATATTTTTTTCAAAAATTCACCATAAATCTAAATATTGTCCTAGAGACTTCCAATTTCTTTCAAAATGAAGACAAATGATTGAATATTACTATACTATAAGAATATTAGCTTACAAATACAGTTTTTGACCATATCTGACGAGTTAAAGTTGACCGAATGTCGAATTTTTTTATATATATTTTTTTATATGCAATTATTTCGGAAATAAGAAAAGCTACAACCTTCAAATATTTTTTGTTTTATTTTACATAAAATTGCGCACATTTTCATATATAAAACTCTATGAAATGTCTAATATGAAACGGAGCAAATATTCCAAGAATGGGACGTACGGATTTCGGAGATTTGTGGCGGAGAATCCGTGCGCGGAGGGAAGGAAAGTTTTTTTTTAAATTCACCATAAATCGAAATATTGTGCTAGAGACTTCAATTTGTTTCAAGATGAAGATAAATGGCTGAATATTACTAGACTGTAAGAGTTTTAGCTTACAATTGCGTTTTTCGACCATTTTGGTAGAGTCAAAGTTGACCGAACATGGTTTTTTTTCTATTTATCGTGATTTATATGCAAATATTTCAAAAATGAGAAAAGCTACAACCTTCAATTACTTTTTGTTGTATTCTACATGAAATTGCACACATTTTCATATGTAAAACTTTATGTAACGGCTAATTTAAAATGGTGCGAACATTACCAAAATCGCACGTATGATTTTTTCGGAAGAGTTACCGCGCAGACGTAAAGAATATTTTTTTCATAAATTCACCATAAATCGAAATATTGTGCTAGAGACTTCCAATTAGTTGCAAAATTAAGGTAAATGATTGAATATTACTAAAATATAAGAGTTTTAGCTTACAATTGCGTTTTTCGACCATTTCGGTAGAGTCAAAGTTGACCGAAGGTTGAAATTTTGGCACTTATCGTTTATATGAAAATATCTCAAAACTGATAAAAGCTACAATCATGAGTATTTTATTATTGTATTCTACATAAAAATGCGCACATTTTCATATATAATACTTCATGTAACGGCTAATTTATGTCAACGTGACGAAATAATTTCCGAGATGTGTCACAGATACTTTTTAGTGCGGCAAGAAAGAAATTCGCGCTTGCGCGCCTGCGTAACGATTGTAAACAAAACAACACCTTGATCCGTGAACTCCCAGCATCCCCCAAGGTGCGTGATTCAAGAGTTTACGGCTGGTAGGCCTAAAAGTATTTTTCTGCGAATTTTAAAAAAAACTTTTGTATGTCGACGTAAAATACGTCCAGTCGGCACCCAAGAGACAAAAAATGTCGACGTAAAATACGTCCAGTCGGCGTTTAAGGGTTAAGAGATTTTAATTTCAAAACTGACGTTGACCATGTGAACCCTGATGGTCTGCTTCCTCTTCCCCTCTCTCTCCAGATAGCCGACGTCCCTGTGGATGTTTCCGACTACGGCACCTATGACTTTTGAATTTCGGTTAGAGGCAAATTTCGCTTAGCGTCAGCCCCCCAAGAACAGAACCCCTGCTGTTAACCAGAGGCTGCCTGTGCAATAATGAAAAACCAGTAATTTTCATTGCTTGCTAAATAGCTAACAAAATAGCAAGGACATACACAAAATCCATGTTTCTTGATATTTGTATAATTGCCTTTTTGCATATGATCCATCATTTGGAATTTCATGCAATTGCAATAATGATGCAATAACAAGTAAGTCTTTAAAGAGGCAAACATTTTTGTAAAAAAACATAACTCACCATTTTCTTCATAAATCTCCTTAAGAAAGTTGTTATCCAGAGCTTGTGATATTAACGTTTGCAAGTAGATTTCAAAGTCTGGCATATGAGATCGCAATTCTTCAGATATTCTGAAAAAAATTTAAAAATTACCACATCTTTCAATGTTGTTCTAAATACAAAAATATTGTCACATTTCTAACAAGAACATGTATTAAGTACCAAGCAATCTTTTTTTAAAACAGTTCAAATTTCATTCACTACAATCAAAATCCAGCATCCATTCTCTGTTTCTTTAATATTAGTCATTACTAAAAGTAACTATCAACTTCATAACTTGAATCCCAAGTTTACTACTTGAAACCGAAGTTTATTGAAAGAAAAGAGAGAGAGAAAAAACACAGTGACTTGATAAATAATATTATTATAGATGATAAAAAGTACATTATTATTGAAGGTAATACAGAACAATCATGTTAATTTCTTCTATGCAAATCGTATGTTGTTAAATATAAAAAAAAATTAAAAATATGTATTTTTACAACATACAAAAACCAGAATCTTGTATATAGGCGTAACCTTCAGCAAGACCTGAAACGTCATTGAACTTTATAACAGATAGTTAACAGGTGATTAAGAACTGTGACTGGGGAATACCCCTCATTTACCTTACAACACTAGCCACTTTTCCTTTAGTCACAGGGGCCAAGCAGAAAAATGAGGTAGTTTTAACTGTATAAAAGGCTCAGGTTTGTATAAATAGCAAAGATACAAAAGGACAAATTTTTAATTAACTTGTATTTTTCATAGCAAATAAACCTGAGATCTTAACAATAGGATAATTCTTCTGGTGCCAGCTGGAAACCGGTTAAAAACAATAAAAACTTGTATATGCAAGGAATCCGTGGCATCTGGCATATAGTCTAGATGAGGTGGAAGCTGGTCAGCAGCCATGCTTGAACCCCATGACACATCTAGTCTTTCTTCCACCCCAGGATTACAGAGGGGTGGCTAGAGGTGAGAAAATGAATAAAAATAAGTAATTTGTTCATATGTGGAACAAACCTTTGGTCTTAACAATAGGAGACTCATACTTGGAGGAAGGTGCAAGAATCCTAAACCATTGGAGGTTTGACATACCTAACCACTCTTCCTAGAAATGAGAACTTTTAAAGAGGGTCTATGCCTGTGAGAGGATAGATTATGGTATCTAAAACTCAGTCCACTGTCTGTGAGTAAATACAATGTAATGTCCAGCTTCATTGCATATGTGGAAGACAGAGAACTATATCTGTATAAACAACAAACCATGTTGACCAGAAGCAAAGGGTTTGTAATCACTCCTCACTCCCCTTGCTGGAGAGGAGGACTATATACTACTGAAAAGCAGATTTGTATGTAACACAAAAAGAGTGCTGTAACAGTATGGCTGCTGAACTCACCTGCGTTAAGCCAGTTCCAGCGTAAGATGTGTCTAATCTTCAACCCACCCATAGGAATGAAAGGAAAAAGGGAAAGAAAGAGACCAGTCATCTCACTCATTCTCTCTTCCACACAAACACCTTAAGCATGATACAAACTGTCACGCCTGGGGCACTGGATGAGCTACAACACATATTGTTGGGCAGCCTCTAACGGACATGAGGAGTAAGTGTCCAAGGACCAAAGGGCAATATCCTTTAGGTAAAAGTAAGTGAAAGTGGTTTGCCCAAAGCCAGGAACCAGCATTCAAAATCCTATGAATAAACAAGTTCTTCTTAAAAGTCAGGGAGAAACTTATTCCTCCGAAGTCATGTGCTCTTGCATGCACAGTTTTGGTGGCAAAACTTCAAGATGAGGTGTAGGCTTGCCTAATCACCTCAGTAGCAAAAATGAAATGATATTCTTGGACACTTTCTTGGTTCAGCCTGTGTTAAATAAAAAGTATATAACACCTAGGTCTTCAGTGGAGTCCTTTTCAGATAACACAGTGGAACTCTTGAGGACTGTTGTACACAAATTCCTTCATGGAAGGAATAGAGAAAAAGAGGCAAATCTGCCATCGTGAACCAAGGGAATTTGAGTCTTAGCCGCCAATTCCGAGACAAATTCGAAAGTTACGTCATAATCTAGGCCATGGAGCTCTCCAACTCTTTTCAAGAAAGCCAAAGCCAGGAGGAAAACTGTTTTCAAAGTCAGTTCTCTGCCTGATGATCGATGTAGTAGTTTGAATGGAGCTAGAGTGAGATTACTCAGAATCAGAGTAAGGTCCCACGTAGGAAGTTTGAGTTCTCTAGGTGAACAAGACTGCTCAAAGCTCCTGACCAACACAAGAGATCTACCAGTATGAAGTGATGTCCACATCTTTCAGATGTAGAACTAATCACAAGGCAGCCCTGTAGCCTTTGATGGCAGGCACAGAAAAACATTTCTCTATTCTGAGGAAGATCAAATTCTGGTAGTTTTCAAGTTACAATAATCTGTCCTATGATTCAATTTTACGGTGGGGTTAGCAATTAAAACCGATACAACAATATTTTGAAAATACGTATCTTTAAATTTCACGCACAACAGCCTAACTTCTTTACCTCCCTACCTTCATCATCTAGTTAAATAAATTAAAAAAAGTAAGAGAATGATAAAACTATTGTTTTAACGTTATACTCGTTGCATAAATTCTACAGCCATGAACAACCAAACGAGAAACAACTTTTATGCTAAGTACAACTGAATCAGATAACAACACCTGTTTTGCTTGTATTGCAACCATCGTACAATTATTGTAGTTACGTTATAAAAATTACGTTATGTAGAATAGGACTGATATATTACTATGTAATACCTTTATTTGCTAGGGATAAAAGATCGGCAAGGAAATATACTGTTAAATTTAAACTGCAAGTTGTAGCTGAGGCTGAGAAGCTGAGTAAACAATGTTCAGGCTGCTAATGACTATCATGTACAGGCAGCCCTCGGTTAGCGGCAGGGGTTCCGTTCCTGGCCGCCGACGCTAAGCGATTTTAAAGCCTACAGCTGCTGCACACCTCTTTCAGAATACTAAACTAGTTAACAGCACCCTAGACCAGTCAAACGGTGTCGTAATCCCGCAATGGCGCAATAAGTAAAATTATATTTATACAGTATAGTACTATAGAATTTACAGTACAGTAGCACTGTACAGTACATTATAGTATTATAAATACTGTAAAGTGAAAAAAGCCTAGCTTTAATCTTTTGGGTGTCTAGAGTATGTAGATATAATAAGGTTTTATAAGTACAGTGTACAGGTAGCTGTAGTGTTCAAGTTACGATAATTCGTCTTACGATAATCCAATTTTATGAGAGACCAAATTACAATAGCCCAACTTTATCCCATCTTCTAGTTACACAAGCTCAAAAGCAGCAAAAGAGAATGATGAAAGTATTGTTTTAATGTTACACTCATTGCATAAATGTGTACACCCATGAACAACCAAACGAGAAACAACTTTTTTTTCTAAGTACAACCGAATTAGATAACATCCGTTTGGCTTGTATGTCAATCATTGTACTATAATACACTATTATCACAGTTATAAATGACATTATGTAGAATATGACTGAGATATCTTAATGTAATAAATTTATTCGCAATAGATCAAAGACCAATAGGGAAATATACTGTTAAATTTAAACCTAGTTATAGCTGAAGCTGAGAAAACTGTTCAAGCTGCTAATGACCATTATCGTGCATCGGCAACAAGGTTAAAACTCCAGTAAACATATGCCATCAAACACAACCATAGATAAAATTGAGATAAAATAATTTTAATCAAAACTACTGTGCTTGAAAGACATTTTACTGTTGGTTTCATGCCGATATAAGATATATAACGTAAAGTTAATATTACAGATATAAACTGCGAACGGAATCACGTATTGTTTTACTCAATAAACATGCCGCCAACGTAATCTATTAATGAAAAAAAATTAGCTTACAATCACGAGACATATTCAAGTAATATTTCCTCCTAAAAAACGTCTTATAAGAAAAAATAACCTTATCTAGATATTCGTTTATGCTAACTAAAAGCAAGAAAATTTGCTCAGAATTGCATTATATATGACTAATCAAACTCGTATTCGCCATCAGCTGATTTCCAAACCAAAACATTGGCCGCTCCGCGGAATACTGGCTTAGATTTACCGTAGTATTTTATAATATGAGAATACATACAATATTATTGGATACAGTGAAGTAATGTATAACTTTTTAAAAGATTTATGGAAAAGATGCATATTTACGTTTTCTTCTGTGCTTATCTTAATTTTCTTCACTATGCCATCTATGTAGCAGCGGCATCTCGAGCTCGTACGGTCATACCTCAATTTTTGCTCGCATAACAAAGCAAAAAAATTGACTGAGTTGCAGAGTTATATTTTGTGCTTCTATCCCATGGAAAAACAAACAAATTGCAGTGTTGCAAAATTGAATTTATATGCAAGTTTTGTCTTTGTCAATTTATGCAACAACTGTAAATATAATGTTATAAAAATGTGATTCAATGATATAAATTAAAATATTACTTGGGCGCTACTGAACACCTTATTGTCTTCACCATGTGAAGGGCTGCTATAAAGACTTCAAATGGACATGTGTACTGCCACTGTATCATATTTATGTACAAAAATATAAAAAATACCCTGTAATACATTTATCATACACATTTTAAACATAAAAGCATGAAAACTTATAACAAAAAGCTGAAGTTTCATTAACAAAATGAGTTATAGTTAGCTTCCAAATTAATAAAATATAACCCCGTGAAGTCTTTGTAATGAATTTTTTGGAACACCGGCGGACAAGAACGAACATGAAAAAATATCCTCTGAAATACACGGAGTGCACTTACAAAAGCTGCCGTAACTTGTATCATATTTATGTACAAAAATAAAAATACCCTATACGTAATACATTTTCATACACATTTTAAACATAGAAGCATGAACATTTAAATTAAACATCCTCAAATAACTGATGGGCAGTTTCAAAAGCTGCCTTTGTATCATATTTATACACAGAAATAGAAATACCCTATAAGTAATACATTTTCATACTCATTTTAAACATACCACATGAGCATTTATAAAT
Source organism: Macrobrachium nipponense (assembly GCF_015104395.2). Lineage (NCBI taxonomy): Eukaryota > Metazoa > Arthropoda > Malacostraca > Decapoda > Palaemonidae > Macrobrachium > Macrobrachium nipponense. Next base: position 36,080,501 of record NC_087211.1, read on the forward strand.
CGACAGATCGATCGCTAAATCTGCACTTTTCTTTAACTCAATATTTTTGGAAGAGCAGCAGACGGCAGCTCACAAGAATGAACATGAAAAAACGTCCTATTCAAGAACTGGAGGGCAGTTCCAAAAGCTGCCTTTGTATTATATTTATGTGGAGAAATAAAAATACCCTATATGTAATAAATTTTCATACACATTTTAAACAAAAAAAGCATGAACATTTATAAATCGACACGTCCATTGCTAAATTTGCACCTATATTTAACTATATTTTCGGCATAGAAGAGCATCAGGGGCATATAGTTTACCCTAATAACCATGTAATAACTCTCAATAAAAATTTTTTTAATATCATTTGCATAACATTTATGGTCTGAACGGTATTTCTACAATGTATGTACTCGTTAGTCATAACGGCACTAGCGGCGCTGTTAACCGAAAATTGTGCCGTAAAAATACCTTAAAATACCTAATTTTTTTAATGAATAATTTTGACGACAGCCGTAAAACCGATTCGCTGCAAAGCGATTGCGTTGTAAACCATGAGCCGCCTGTATCGTGAATCAACAAGAAGGATAAAACTCCCGTAACCTTCGTTTGATGTCATCAAACACAACTGTAGAGAAGGCATAAAAGGACACATTTTGATGAAATCAAGTGAAAATAGCGAATGGAATCACTGAAGTTTTTATGCAATCTATTAATTAAAAAATAATTCAGTTCACAATGAGACATATAAGTCACATTTCGACTTATAAACACATCGTATAATAAAAATGACCTTGTCCCATTTTAAGTAAAGTTATCTAGATATTCACTTATGCTAACTAGAAGCAAAAATTTTTTTCTCAGAATTGAGTTAAATACTTGGAAAAAAACTTGTACAGGCATTCAGCCGATTTCCAAATCAATATATTAACCGATATCTTAGTATTTTATTATGCGTACAATAATATGGAGAATACGTACAATATTATTAAATATAGTGAAGTAATGTACAAATAACTTTTTAAAAGATAAATGGATACAATGCATATTTGTTATGTTTGTATTCTATAATTATACTAGCCATCAGCAGCCTGACACTGTTCAATTATGCCAACATTGGACCAAAGGTCCAAATCTTGTTCTCTTTTCCTGTTCAATTTCTTTTTGTACTGTATAATCATACAATCTCATTCTCGTTTTGTGTTCAATTTCTTTCTTTACAGAATTACCATACATACAGATTTATCATACATAAGAATGCATTGAACCTCCAGAATTAGCTGATATTAATAATTACAATAGCAAAAGTCAAAGATATTTGTGTATTGATTGAGAATAATGATAATTTTAATAAAACCTTTGTTTTACTATATCTAATCATATTGCATGTATTATTACCATATCAAGTTATTAAACGAACAGAGTGATCTGCCATTTGCATTCTGTTTTTGTTTACGTTCTTAAAATATCAGCTTATTTCTTTTTACTGACACGATCACTGTCTTTAGATGCTTAATGGAACTTAATTTACAAAAGAAAGCTGGGTTTAAGAATTGCAGCTACTTTATTTATAAACATAGTATATTAAAAAAAAGAGCGACATGTGTTTTTTTGTCAGTTTCAGACAGTGCTTTTGCCTGCCAAAACATTTTGCAGTCTGCTCATTATTCATAATTCCCAGACGTGCTTGATTTACGAAAGTTACGATGCTCATAATTTGTAGTTCCCAGCAAATGCTGGACTTTGAGCCTTGTTGTTTACTAAGGGGCAATATTTTCTTGGTAGTATTTTTTAACCAAATTATGTAAGTAAAGGGTTTTGCGATATCAATAGTTCCCCAGTTACCTTAATATCTGGATTCTTCCCAAATTTAAAGGAATACATTTATGAGGATCTATTTCCAATGGGTATTACTCCACCGATAATGATGTCACATTATAAAGCATAAAGCGTCTTTGAAAAGTGCCCTTATTTTACAGGGATATTTTACGAGAAAAAATTGAAAAAATTTAATATCATAACACTGTTCTGAAAAATATTTTAAAAGTTATTTTGTATACAGTATTTGTGACAAATCCTGGTAACTTCCATTTGTTTATAACAGCCAAACAACCATTATGCATACAAACACTTCTAACATAATATAAATATCATTCTACTCAAACTTGTTACAGGTTCACACCAGAGCAAATTAGATCCAGCAGTTTTGCTGACCACAAAACTGTCCTTACACCCCTATACTCAAGTCACAACCAAGCAAGAATATAGGAAGAACAAAAATGTGCATTGCCTCTCCCAGCTGCACATACAGAACATAAAAGTGGTAAAAGGAGATTTCTATCTTGAGCAAGATTGCTAGATTGCAACCACTGTGGGGAGTGCTGGCATGCAGAGAGGCAGCGGTGGTGATTATCCTCAACTTCCCCTTCCCCACCCCAAAGGAAGGCATGAGAAATAATAAATTTTTCCCTTAAAATGGACAGTCCAGAGACCATGTATACACTAAGCAAACACGTTCCACATGGCCACCCCCTTGCAACTCTGGGAGGGGTTACCCCTAGATACATCACACACCTGGTAAACAGACCCAATAAGAGCAAGGATAATGTGCAGATCCATCCAAGTGTGGGCCTAATGGCACACAGGGATTGGGAGGGAGCTGTCCTTTCATGTAAATGGGCACGGGTGGATACAACAGCCCTGCCAAAGGTGTGATACTCAGGCCTATGATCTGGCACCTCTACTCATCTGCAATGAGTAAGAGTGCACAAGAAAAGACCTCCTGGTCTTCTTCAGTTAGCCCTTATGCAGAGAAATTAAGTCTAGGGATGAGGAGGATGAATATAAGTTCAAAGGTAACAATGACAAAAATGGCTTAAAAACCTATTTTCCACCCGATCCTTGAGGAATAAACTCAAAAGAGGGAATATTAGGAGCAAGTAGAGTCTTATGCAGATAATTGTATGATTGAAACTGCCAGTTACCATATATTCCTTGTGTCTTCACAAGATATGGAAGGGTTTGTTACATTTTGGGTAAGACAGAAAAGAACTGAAGGGGTCCATCTACATCATGAGCTATTAAACACACCAAAGTCCTCTTTCCTTCTCTTGTCAAAATATTCCCACTGGAGAGAGGACCAGGTTGCACATACATCACTGGGAAAACCCTGAGTATAATCTCCATCCCTAAAAAATGAGCAATACTTATGTGGGTCAACCAATAAGGGGGGCATGAAGTAACTACGTGGCCACGCAAGTAACTTGCACCAGCACTTAGTCACGTTTCTTCTCCATAATGAGAGAAAAACATGACCAAAGCACATGACATACTATCAGAATAAATGTACATCAAAACTCAAAAGCAAGCTACTCATCCAATCCGACAACCGACAACTGTACATGGAATCGGGAAGCACGTCCTTACAGCTTGACAGATGATAACAGTGTAGCTACTTTCAGTAGGTGAGTGAGGGTATTCCCCCAACTCGTCCTTCGTAATAATCAGTTACTACCTGGTTAAAAGTTCAATGACTGTTCCAGCTTGTGCTGAAGAATATTCCTATATAAAAGGCAATGGTTTGTATTCCTGTACTGCCATACATACTTAAAATCCTTAAGTTAAATTTAAGATGCCTGTCCTCAATGTTAGACTGACTCAAACTGCATTAAAATTTCTACAAGGACAAATTATTTATATCAGGTTCTTGCTTGATCTGAGAGATTATGTGACCATTCCAGTATGTAGCAGCTCTGCTGTCTGTCTGCAGCTGAATGAGGGCATTGATCCAGGTTGTAGGTCACCTAGGTCAGAGATATGGCTTTCAATCAATCCAAGGAATAAATATGCTAAAGGACTCAATGTTCTTAGAGAAGCTAAACTCTACAGATTCATGACATGCAACCAAAATCAATGGCCTCGACTAAGCAGCAGATGGGCAGCATTACAAAAACCAGAATGATTATGTGGTCAGTATGTCAAGTTCAATTCAATGCATCATTCTTTACTTGGCAAGTCAGAGATGTATTGTTGAATTACATTTTACTTTACTTGACCTCTGATAGTCTGACAAAATGCATAATCCAGTAAGGCTTTGGAGCAAAAGGTACCAGAAATATATGGTGAATCTTTATTACCATTAGTATTTGATAATTTAATTAGATAACAATGTGTCTCAGCAATAAAGACACTTTTGTACTAAGGAATATAAAAAAACAAAATTCCATTAAAACCCATGAGTCTTTTGTACATTAAATATTCTAATGATTTCAGTCATTAGGGAAAAATGAGAGAAAATTCTACTTACTCAAAGTTCTGGGGCTGATTTTTGGGAAGATACACCCTGCAAACAAAGGCAGCTCTGTTTAGTATATTTTGTGCAAAAGGGTTTGGATATCATTGATATATTATTAATGAAGTTTAACCAGACAACTGAGTGAACACTCCTCATTTTCTGAAAATGTAAACATTACCAGAACGCAAATGGTGCACGACCACATTGTTCATATTCTATGATGCAATAAATATTTGAAAGTAATCCATGCAATTTTACCAAAATCATAATCTAAAAAATACATCTGTAGTATTGACTTGGAAATAGATATTGTCGGTGTAACATTAACATGTGGGGGGGGGGGGGGGGAACAGTTCATGCAAATATATTTTTTGTATCTACATACGGTGCAATCCCCTAAAATTAAGTTTTGTATCTACATACGGTGCAGTCCCCTAAAATTAAGATAAAAACTAAGTTCTGAAAGGCTGTATGACATGCAAGTATATACAATAGATTTACACCTAATTAATACTATTGACACAATAGTTCCAAGATCACCTCAGACTAAAATAAACAGGTTTATAAATTATTAGATAATGATTACAAATCAAAATACTTCTAAAACATAAAAACTGACTGCCTTAATTGAGAAATACATTGTTTATCAACAGTCTTACGTTATTTACCTCTGAATAGGGATGAATCGTCGGTTATCAAAACAAAAACTTTATATAAAATCTGCAAGATTACTGTGCCGATGCTGTAAATACCAGACGGCAACTGTTGTTTTGGCACTAACACCTTACAGAAGCGAAACATGAGAACCTCATAGGCTCAAGACATGCAAATTTTCACTTGTAAACAGTAATGTTAATAGAGCTTTGCTAAAATTGTTAGAATCTCAGCTATTCTGTGAATAAAATCCTTGGTAAATTACTAAGGTAATAAACAGCATTATGCTGAAGTCATAGCCATAATTTGCATTAAAAAAAAGTGACAGCATTGGCTTGTAATGCTTAGTGAACCAATGCGGATAATGGGGTATTCAGAAGGTTAGGGAAAATGTGTTATAATTTTTCTTAAATACATATTGCCAAATTATAGGTGGGTCTTATATGGCAAGAAATACAGAATGTGTATTACATCTTATTTAATAAACTGAAAATTATTAAAAATTTACTTATTAAAAATTTACTTAAGTGGATAAAATGAAACTGATGAGCAGAACTACCATCAAAGATTTGTTTCTCATGGATTAAGTAAATGGAATGAACTGAATTGAATGCTAATGGGCAATCCTAGTCAAATAAAGTCAGGAATTCTGTAGGCTGCACACAGCATACACACAAAAAGGAAGATGGCTAACAGTTGAGAAATCAGAGATCCATCATCACATGCATATACCAGCCAACAGTATTTTGTCTAGTAAACACAAGACTGACAATTCTGGTTTATTTGGAATCCCTGAATACAGACTAATTACATGTAATGGATTGGTGGTGATGGAACAAATGATAAATGAATACATCACTGAGATACCTAAAATACTGAATAACAAAACATCTTTTTCACATTGCATTAAAGAACCCAACAATCTCTCAACAATTTACTTTAATGAGTATGTAAATATACCACCACCATAGGAAGGTGTAACTGACAAAAAAATTTGTTTCAACTTTCCTTCACCAATAAACTATAAATGATAAAAGTAGAGCCACTTACATTTCTTCAGGTTTGTCTGTATCAGACTGTTCATCATCTTGATTTTTTATGCCAACCATTTCAACCACAGTGTCATAGCGGGACTGGAATACGAACGTAACTTTCACACCAACATAAAGGGCTTTTGCCTGGGATGTCCAACCTGAATACTGCAATGTAAATGTATAAAAGCTATAAACTTATTTTTTAAATTACTGATTTTTACTGCTACTATCATAACAATAACCTGACAGGCCTAAACTCATATCCCCCTATCCTGAGAACTACAAAATGAATTGCTTCTGAAAATATATAAAATATGGTACAGGTAGCCCCTGGTTAATGGCGGCATCAGTTAACGGCCATCTTCTTTAACGGCGCTTGTCTACCGACACTGTCAACTGGATTTTCCGCGCCAATCTCTGGTTAGCAGCGCTGATCTCTAGTTGACAGCAGCGCCAATCTCTGGTAAATGGAGCCATCAAGCAGGTTTTTAGTGCTGTTATTGCCGATTAGCAGCATCGGCCTAGAACGGAACCCGCGCCATTAACCAGGGGCTGCCTGTACTGTAATTTAGCCTAGCAAAAATATAGCTGACTACAGAAGTTCTACCTACTTACAAGGTATGCTTACAAGAAATGCAAACAAACACACACACACACACATGAAATACTTCACACTTTCTGTGTGTTTATGCACACGCTAAGATATACTATGAACTCATTTTACTTTTGCTCACACCATAATTTTTTGTTTTTAAATAAAAATTTAGCATTTTAGCTGCCATGTTAACGCATGTCAATATTTATTTTTTCATAAAGAATATATGAGAGAGAGAGAGAGAGAGAGAGAGAGAGAGAGAGAGAGAGAGAGAGAGAGAGAGAGAGAGAGAGAGAGATAGAGAGATAGAGGAGAGAGAGAGAGAGGAGAGAGAGAGAGAAGAGAGAGAAGAGAGAGTACAAATATTTTTTTAGCTTATATCAAGACAAGAAAAAAAAATTTATATGCATATTTTGCATTTTAGCTTGTGAGCATACCCAGTAAGTAAAACTACTGCAATCAGCTACAGTAAGAATGGAGCTCAGCCTACCACATTGCATGCAAGCAAGTATACACACATTCATGTACGTACACAGAGAGGGGGAGTGCCACAATAATATGTTAAAATGGAGACACATGATTATGGTCTTTCTTGAGATTGTATTCCTTGAAAGCATACCCAGTAAGTAGGCCTACTCAATATCAGATACATCAAATGTAGAGTACGTATATCTTAATGTGATGCACATACATATGTAATGTTGTGCATGTAAGGCAAAAAAAAAAAAAAATACTTGTAACTACTACTCTCCCACATTGAACACTACTGCATTAAATGAATACCAATAAAAATACAGTATGTATAGTTGCTTCATGTGATGCTTGTGTGCACAGTTTACAAAATAATTGCATACAGCAGAAAATCTTACTGTAATGATGACAAATAAAATACTGCATCATATACAGTATGTTAGTTAACTATAAAAGACAGACTGATGGAACTGCACTTTTTTAATAAAAACACTAGAATTCAAGAATGCATGCTTGCTCAATCAAACAAAGAAACACTGCATAATCACCTTATAAAATGCCAATAAGGAAGTGTTTTCATACTTCTGATTAACAATGACTAACTAAACTAAGTCGTACTGCAAATATAAGTGCAATTGACATTCTTTTTACCATGTATATTAGAATTTAAGGACACATGCTTACACAATGAAGCTTTATTGAAATTTGTGTAAGGTACTGTTCTTATACATTTCAGTAACAATGACTTGCAGTAGCGTGATGGCCTATTCTGTAACCCTGGTACTAGTAGAAGAAAGCAATTATACTTTATCTGACCAAAAATCTTGGAATTTCTGAGCATGTAAATCACCCGATGTACAAAGAGTGACAAGTTTCCTAATAAAAAACATTTTCATGATAAAATTTATCTGGATATTTACTTGCTGTTAAAGATAGATATATCTTCTCACCAGCAAGCAGGCTGGCATTAAAAATGAAAAACATTACTACTTGACTCACCTAGATGATTGTTTAGTTCACCTATTCTCCACCGGAAGGGTACTTTTAAATGCTGAATCTCTTTTATCAGAATTCTCCTTAACACCTCACAAGTCATAGGGAGGCTGGGCAGATCTACTTAACAGTAAAGGGGTATCCAAATAATAAATTTTTTTAATGAAAATTTATATTACTTGGAATGAATCTTATCTAATATTAAGAGATAGCTGATTCGCATACAGGCAGGCCTCAATTATAGGTGGGGGTTCTATTCTGAAAGCTTGATAATACGCAAAAATTGCTGATAACTGAAAATCGGGGATGTATGGTGCTTATGGCGCTGATGACCAACCTAGCCAACTGGGGGGGCAAGCAAGTCCTTACGTGTGCTGGTCCCAAGCCCAGATAAATAGGGAGTGTTGATGTCAAGAAGGGCATCCGACTGTAAAAATCTGTGCCAAAACCTAAAAATGGAATGAGCCAAAATATGGAAAGAGGTAATGCTAGGGCTACTCCGTAAATGACGCACAGAGACATCACCCTAACTCTGTGATAAGGCGAGGGCTGTTGCATCAAGAGCAGGTGCAGCTAAAGAAGCAAGCTCACATTGGATTTAGAGTATGTCAGCTTAATATTGGGTCCACGACTGGGAGAGGTAGAGAATTGGCTAACTTGATGAGAGAAAAGAAAGTAGATGTTATGTGTGTGCAAGAAACGTGATGGAAAGGAAATAAAGCTTAAGAGTTGGGTGATGGATATAAGCTATATTATAGTGGAGCAAATAAACAAGGTAGAAATGGAGTTGGCATAGTACTGTCTGGTGAACTGAAGAATACAGTGATAGAAGTGGACAGAAAGAATGACCATATCATCAGATTGAAGATATGTTTTATGGAGGAGAGATTCTGGAAATAAAAGTGCATATGCACCACAAGTTGGTTGCACGGAAGAAGAGAAGGGAAATATCTGGAGAGACATGGATGAAGTAATGCAAGAACTGGAAGAACATGGTTGGATGCATGGGGGCCATGGCATTGGGGAGAGAAATCCAGGAGGAGGGAGTGCAGTGGAAGTGACACAGCAAACACATTTTTTAAGCAGAAAAGGGAACATCTTATAACATATAGGAGTGGGGGTAGATGCTCCCAGATAGACTACTTCCTGTATAAAAGGATAAAGCTAGTAGAGGTCAAGAACTGCAAAGTTATTCCAGGCGACAGTGTAGCACACCCCCCCCCCCCCCCCCCCCCCACACACTGCTATGTATGGATTTGAAGCTAAAAAGGGAAAGAAAAACCAAAGCTAAAGGGATAAGGAAAATTAAATGGTACAAATAAGTGAGGGAAGGGGATAAAAAGAGAGAGTTTAAGAAGAGGGTTTTGGAGAATATTGATACTATAGGAATTGAAGATGTTCAAGAATGGTGGACACGAAATGCAGTGGTAATGAGAAGGCATGGAAAGGAGTTGCTAGGAGAGACATCTGTTGTCATATGGGAAGAAAAGAAGAGTTGGTGGTGGGATGAGGACATTGAGAAAGTAGTAAAAGATAAGGAGGAGGCAAAGAAAAGATTGGAAGAGTCACAGTCAATGGAAGACAGAGATAGGTTGAGAGAGAAAAACAAGGTAGTGAAAAAGGTGGTAGCCCAAGCTAAAGCAAGTCTTTTAATGAGGTGAATAATGAGCTGGGGACAAAGGAAGGATTAAACAAGATGATCAAGCTATCAAAGGCTAGAAATAAGAGCACCAAAGATATTACACAAATTAAACAAATAAAAGATCAAGATGGTGTAGTACTTGGAAAGGAGGAAGACATTGTGAAGAGATGGAAAGAATATTTAAAACAGTTGTTAAATGAAGAAAATAATATACTAATAAGAGAGGGTGGGCGAGAGAACATTGGCATGGTAATAAGGTTTTCTAGGCAAGAGGTACTAAATACACTGAAAAAGATGACGAATGGAGGCATGGAAAGCATTAGGAGATAAAGGAGTGGATATACTGTACGATCTTATGATAAAGATCCTTGAGTAGGAAAAGATACCAAATGAGTGGCGTGGGAGCATATTGATCCTAATTTTTAAAGGGAAAGGTGATGTCCAAGAGTGTGGTAATTATAGGGGTATTAAATTGGTGTCCCACACTTTGACGATACTGGAAAGGGTGATAGATGCCAGACCGAGAGAAGAAATACAAATAGGTAAAGAGCAGATGGGATTTATGAAGGGAAGGGGAACAACAGATGGTATATTTTGTCTGACGCAACTAATGGGGACTTACATATGGTATTCATTGACCTTGAAAAGGCTATGACCAAGTCCCGAGACAAGAGGTATGGAGGAGTCTGAGAGAGACGATGGTGCCAGAGAAGTAACGGAATGTATTTACCAAAGTAAGGAGCAGTGTTGGGGAGACAGAGGGTTTTGAGGTGAGAGTAGGATTACACCAGGGGTTGGCTCTGAGCCCATTTATCTTTAACATAGTGATGGACGCTATAACAGAGGACGTAAGGGAGGCAGAACCATGGGACATATTGTATGCAGATGATATTGTTCTATGTGCAAAGAGCATGGAAGATCTGGAAATGAAATTGGAAAGATGGGGACAAGAACTGGAGGACAGAATGAGAATAAGTAGATCTAAGACAGAATATATGTGTACCACCAATGAGAGGGATCACAGAGAAAGTATTCAGCTTGGTGGAGAACAAATAATGAGAGTTGATAAGTGTAAGTATTTGGGATCCTTTGTTAATGCTGGAGGAAGCATGGAAGAAGTAAAAAATCAGGTACAGGCACACTGGAACAACTACAGAGTGGCCTCTGGAGTTCTTTGTGATAAAAGAGTACCTCTGAGGTTAAAAAGAAAATTTCACAAGACGGTGGTAAGAACAGCAATGCTGTATGGTACAGAAACAGCAAACATGAGAAAGACCAAGGAGAAGATGGATGTGGCAGAAATGAGAATGCTTCGGTGGATGTCTGGGGTGACAAGTGAGGATAGGATCAGAAATGACTACATAAGGGGTTGGCTAAGGTGGTGGAAATATTAAAGAAAGTGCAGGAGGGGAGGCTGAGATGGTATGGACACCTGTTGAGGAGAGATGAGGACCACACTGAGAGACATACTATGGGGATGGAGGTTCAAGGAAGAAGAGGAGGAGGAAGACCAAGAATGAGATGGAAGGACTGTGTGAGAGGAGACTTACATGAGAAGGGAATTGATGAGGCAGAAGCGCAGGATAGAAATATGTAGATGGAAACGGCTCATCCAAAACGGTGACCCCATATAAAAAATGGGAACCAGCTGGGAAGATGATGGCGCTGATAACCAGATTTTGGTGTCGATAACTAGAAATCAGTGTGTTATGGGACCAAAAAAATTGCCTATTTTCAGTGATAAATAACCGCCATAAAACCGGATTGCTGATAACCAAGTCCGTTGACAACTGGAGACGGCCTGTATTAAGAATTGGATGGTGGGTAGTGCAGCAAAGCAAAATCCACTCTGCCAAGCTAGCTTCCACTTATAACCTAGATGTTGGGGCACCAGTTTTAATACACATAAAATTCTTGCATGAAACCCAAAACATTTTTATCTGGTCTGGAATCCATCCTGGATATTACTGCTGCCAGATTGCTGATTCCTTTCAGGTTGCAATGCTTTCATATGCGCTAGGTGATGAGTAACCTTGCAAGGAAAACCTAGTCAGCATCAGCTAATATAATAGATGCAGCATATGGACCCCTGTATCTAGGTCCAAAAGCCCAAAAAAGGTGTCACTATAAACAAATATCCAAGGATACAAAGGTACACTCCTATATAACATATGTTACCTTCACCAACAAAATCAAATGCCAGGATTTTAAAAGGAGCTTAAAAGATTGATACGTCCTTCGGTTTAGGAATGATTCAGGAAGACTTCACCCATTATTACTAGAGTACAGGAAAAAAAAAAAAACCTATTTGCGGAATCATTATTCGCAGATTTTTCTAGACCGTATATACCAATTATTGGCAGAAAATTAGCATATTTGCAGTATTTTTCACTGATAAATATTCACAAATCACTGTATTTTCATAACTAAATGCACTTTTTGTGATAAAACTATTAAAATACTCAGGTAAAAGCATTTTTTATATTTTCATTTTTTGTGTTTCAACTATCAACATAGGCAGTTCTAATCATTTTTAGCGTAGTTTAAAGTATTTGCAGATTTTAGTTATTCCTGGGAGGTCTGGTACCCTTCCCCCCTAACTACAGTATATTATTTATTTATTTATTTTCTTACTGTAAGGGCTTACAGTTCTTGAATGCAATTGAAAAATCCTTAAGGTAATGAGTGGCAGTCCAAATTGCAATTTAACTGCACTGCAATAACCATGCCCTCAAGTGGTAAGTTTAAGAAAAACTAAAAGAAATAGCAATTGCACTTACATTATGACTATTTACCATCAATAATGATGATGATGATTTACCATCATTAAAGGTAACATGTAAATCTGGTTTCTCATGTACTAACAAAGAATGACATTGAGTTTTTTAATCAGGGGGTGTTGGGCTTTCTAATGACAAAAAAATAAATGGTTAACTTTGCCCCTGAAAGGCTTCAACTTATCTTACATCTATATCTATCTATATCTATATCTATATCTATATATATCTATAATATATATATATATATTATATATATATATATATATATATATAGATATATTTAATTGTCCAAATAGAGCAGAAAAGTGCTTCCTCTTCATTTCTCACTCAAGAGGTGAAATTCAGAATTTTTTTACCTTTTGGTAATAGTTTAGCCTTAACATCATTCTTGGCTCTGAATAATGTCAAAATAATGTTATACACTTCAAGAAAGTGGATTCCAAAGGCTCAATAGGCTCAGCAACCAAATAAAAATTCTGATAACACTTAAATTCCATGGGAAAAACTGATACAGAGGTCTAGGGGCTACAATCTCAAATGATCTTAACTCCTTAACGTCCAAATTCATCAGAAAGATCCAATTTGCAAGGACGACAAAAACTAAGGAAAGAATGGGGAGAAATTAGCCAACTAAGTTGTGTTGCCCACTCAAGTTCATGTAATTTCTCTCTCTCTCTCTCTCTTGTACTGATGTGAGAATTTCTATGGTACATGTGTTGTATATGTATGTTATTTAATATTTTCACATAATAATAATGTTAATAATATACTATGTAATTTCAAAATTCCTATGTGATAGTATTTTAAAGAAATACAATAATCTCTCTCTTTCTTTTTATCCACTTCGAGGAAGGAGGGTGGGGGAATAAATGACAGTTTGATATACATATTGACGGAGGGGAAGGAGTCTCTCTCTCTCTCTCTCTCTCTCGTCTCTCTCTCTCTCTCCTCTAGATCTCTCTCTCTCTCTCTCTCTCCTCTCTCTCCTCTCTCTCTCTCTCTCCTCTCTCTCTCTCTCTAAGGAGGATGTTATTTAAGGTATACATTTGTTGTCTGAACTTACAAGATAGCCAGTTATAAGCATTTATAGTGATGGTTCTAACTATTTGCGGGGGTGTCTGGTACACTGTACACTGTATGAAACCTTATCTTATTTTTACCTACTCTTTCTATAATGTTTCTATACTATATTTGTTATTTAGAAATGTATTTTCCTTATTTAATAACATGAAACAAAAAAATGGAGTGGCATTTTGAGGGTTGGAACAGTTTAAGGGCATTGATTTGATGTGTGAGCACACTGAGCTAACGAGCTTGGCCACGGAACGAATTAAAACTTAAAGGTCAAGGTACAGTTCAACCTCTTAAATCCGGAAACCTTGGGACCAGGCCAATGCCGGACCTCTGAAAAATCCCGGAATATAGAATACAGCCCCAAAAAATTAAGCCTGTAGGTAAACATAGTTTTGCAAGTAATTCCACATACAAATAGCCTAGTTTCCAACTTAGCCTACTACTTGGCTCCGTTCTGACATTACTTTATCATTTTATTACTCATATATTTTAACTTCATCATTTATAAAGTTACACTGTATAATTTTCTTAAATGTACTTTATTTAACACATTTGGCCTGCATTCCCGAGTTAGCCTAATCGTACGTCAACTACAATACTAAACTTCTCAGAATCTGCAAATTATTATCAGTGACTTTCATATCCTAAATTTCGTATTAGTTTCTTCGTCATTTATCTTGATTGTAGAGGATAGAGACACAAAAGAAATAATGGATGAATTTTGGCAATGACAGAGCATTTGAATGTTGCAGTCAAAACATAAACAAAGTACACCGGCGCCATCTATTGAGGAAAATGAAGACTAAAACTATTTGCTAATGAAATAAACATTTTCTAGCATAGATAAAGATTTATACTTGTGCTTCTTACCTCTAGCATCATATGATCTCAGGGTGGCATATCAAATAGGTAAATAAAGTTACATAAAAGAAATTATCAAAACTTTATCACTTATCTCAAGCACACAAGAGTAACGAATTCGATCGTGCCAAATATCTCATTGTTTAGATTAAAAGTTTTAACTTGGTAGAGCCTTTTCAAGTACTTTGTCCTAACACAAATTGTAGAAATGATCACCACAGGAGGGACCTGAATGAATTCTATTCGAACATAATCTCCGCTATGCTTGTTTCGGGCAGGACTGCCTATAGATTTCGTCAAGGTAATTCTCGTAATATGCCTGGATGGAATTACTTGGTTAAAGATCTGTATACATGCACACGAGAAATGTTTTTACTGTGGAGGCAAAATGGTACCCCTAGGGAAGGGCACACTGCATTACTAATGAGACAGGCGGGAGTGCAGTTCAAACTTGCTCTTAAGCACTGCAGGTCAAATGAAAAACAATTAAGAGCCGATGCAATGTCTAGAAACTTAGAATCTAGTGATTATCGTCGTCTTTGAAAAGATATCCAGTCCTTAAATCCCAAGACTAAAAAGCTATCACAGAGAGTAGGGGAAGAAGTCGGAGACGAAGCTATCGCAAGTATGTGGGGCGATCACTTCAACAATATCCTGAATTGCATAAATGATCTAGATTCCCGAAGGGATGTAGATAACCTCCTTACTGACGAACATTCAATTTCATTTTGCAGACCGTATTACGCCAGGTAACATCAATGATGCCATAAACAGCCTACCTAATAATAAATTGCCCGGCTGTGATGGTCTTCCTGCAGAGGCCTTCAAATTCTACCATTCGATAATTTACATTTTGCTAGCTGCCCTATTCAAAGCGTGCATAATTCACTGGTTTCTTCCAAACTCCCTACTCTTAGTTCACTTGATACCATTAATCAAAAACAAGCTAAAGGATGTAGCTGACCCTGGCAACTACCGACCGATTGCAATCACAACGATTGCATTGAAGATACTTGAGTCGGTTCTTCTAGTGAGACTTCTCCCCTTTCTACACACCACTGACAACCAGTTCAGGTTTAAAGCAAACCACTCAACCGACACCTGAATCTACATACTGAAAGAATTGCTGAACTACTACCTATCATCAGCCTCTCCTGTTTTCCTTTGTTTTGTAGATGTGAGAAAAGCCTTTGACAGAGTAACCTACCTGAACCTCTTCCTGAAGCTGCATAATTGGCATTTTACATTGCTGGTTCTCCACACAGCAATTTTGTGTCAAATGGGGTAACGCATTATCGTACACCTTCGGCTCCCTAAACGGGCTTCAGCAAGGGGGCATTCTCTCTCCATACCTGTTTAATACGTACACAGATGCCTTGAATGTCAATCTGAACTCACTCCCAATCGGATGCACTGTCAATGAAACAACTATAAACCACCTCTGTTACGCCGACGATATGGTTCTGATTTCCCCATCAGTGCAAGGTCTCCAACGACTCATCGACACTTGCCGCCAATATGCAGAGGAATTTGATATAATCTATAATGAAACCAAGACCCAGTGCATGTCTCTGCTCCCGAGATTGCTTAAGCATATTGCAGAACCACAAATTTTCCTCGGAAACCATCGGCTGGAATTTGTGCACAAATTTCTGTATTTGGGTCACATTATCACAGACGACCTAAAGATATGGCAGACATTGAACAGAGGCATCGTAAACTATGTGCAGCTGGCAACATGATTGCAAGGTTTGCCTTCTGTCAACGAGAC
>NC_087211.1:36099154-36128999 GCF_015104395.2 Macrobrachium nipponense
TGATTACTATCAAGTTAGTTTTATTACATTCAATTTTTGTATTTAGCCCTCTGGACCTGACTAATGTAACCACCTAAGGTCTGTAGTTGAAATTTAAGTTATATAATCTGTGCACTAACTGTTATAACTCTCACTGAATTTTTTTTCCTCACCAATATTATTACTGTTATTACCAGTATTATGATTACTCTCTTTTATGCTACCTCAGCTATTTTGTAGAGAAGTACCGATTATTCATTTGTTTTTATCATGTTGTCTCATGTATTTAGATTGTGTATGTTACTGTTACTGTCTGTATTTTGTTTATTCCATGTATATGGCCCTGAGCTGAAATAAAGGATATTATTATTATTATTACAGTGGTACCTCAAGATACGAAAGGCTCAACTTACGAAAAACTCGAGATATGAAAGCCAATACCAAAAATTTAACGGCTCTACATACGAAAAGTTTTCAAGATACAAAAGGTTTCTGAAAGTCCCCCGAACCACCGATAACAATTTTGAAACTCGCGCGCCGCCATCTTAGTAGATTCGCCACCATCCTCCTGCCCTCCCATTGATTCCTGATGCTAGTCACCGCCATGAGATCCTTCTCTCCTATTGGACAGCATCCCTCCCATCATGCATCTATGTACATATACGTGGTGGCGTGCCTACCTCGTCCACTTCGTACCAGCATCGTTATCGTACGCACGCGGTATTCGTTCGGTCCAACGATTTCGTTTAGTAACGTAAATTCGTTAGTGATTTCGTTGCATTATACGTATTATCGTGTTGTGCGAAAACTTTATTGTGTGTAATTATACGTAAATTGCGTACACGATAACGTAGTCATGGGTCCCAAGAAAGTTGAAATTCACAGAAAGAAGCGCATGCTCTCTTGGAGACAAAGATGGAGATCATCAAGAAGTATGAAGCTGGTATATGATTGAGTGTGATCGCCAAGGAATACAGCCGTAATCCGTCGACAATAGGCACCATCCTTAAACAGAAGGATGCCATCAAAGCAGCTACACCGTCGAAGGGCATCACTATTTTGTCCAGCAAGAGGACCCACGTGCACGACAAGATGGAACGGCTACTTCTTGTCTGGATAAAAGACAAAGAAATCGCTGGCGATACAGTAACGGAGACGGCAATCGCCCACAAGGCCAGCGCTATTTTCGGCGATTTGATTGCGCAGCCGGAAGACGACGGAGGGGAAGGGACTTCAACGCAAACCCCTGAGTTCAAGGCTTCGCATGGCTGGTTCGAGAAATTTCGTAAACGAACTGGCATCCATTCGGTGGTGCGTCATGGGGAGGCTGCCAGCTCGGACACGAAAGCGGCCGAGGCATCTAA
Source organism: Macrobrachium nipponense (assembly GCF_015104395.2). Lineage (NCBI taxonomy): Eukaryota > Metazoa > Arthropoda > Malacostraca > Decapoda > Palaemonidae > Macrobrachium > Macrobrachium nipponense. The sequence goes on from NC_087211.1 coordinate 36,100,498, forward strand.
GAAGACTTTCGACGAGATGATGACCAAGGAAGGCTACAGTTCTCAGCAAGTTTTCAACTGTGATGACACTGGCCTTTTTTGGAAAAAAAATGCCTCGTCGGACGTACATCACGGAGGAAGAGAAGAAGCTACCTGGGCATAAGCCTATGAAAGACAGGCTTACGCTCGCACTTTGTTCCAACGCTAGTGGGGATTGCAAGGTGAAGCCCCTACTGGTGTATCATTCTGAGACTCCTCGAGCCTTCAAGGCCCACAAAGTGCTCAAGGAGAAGCTTCCAGTGATGTGGAGGGCTAATGCAAAAGCCTGGGTAACGAGGCTGTTCACCGAGTGGGTAAATCTGTGTTTCGGCCCGACAGTGATGAAATTTTTGGAAGAGAAGCGCCTCCCCCTGAAATGTCTGCTGGTGTTGGACAATGCCCCTCCCCACCCTCCTGGCCTCGAGGAAGATATCCTAGCGGAGTATTCCTTCATCAAGATTCTTTTTCTTCCGCCCAACACCACCCCTCTCCTCCAGCCCATGGACCAGCAAGTGATATCGAACTTTAAGAGGCTGTACACAAAACATCTTTTCAATAGATGTTTTGACATCACCGATACCACAAACCTCACCTTGCGTGAATTTTGGAAGGAACATTTCGACATCGTCATTTGTATCCGACTCATCGACCAAGCTTGGCAGGAGGTTTCGAGGCGAACCTTGAATTCCTCGTGGAGGAAACTCTGGCCTGATGCCGTATCCGCCCGAGACTTCGAGGGATTCGACATGGGCGAAGCTGGTGCTGCAGAGTCAGAAAACAGTTGACGATCCCGAAACAGTTTCCCAACCAGATCTTGACGAGATTGTTGCACTTGGCAAGTCCATGGGGCTGGTCGTCGACGAGGACGACATCAACGACCTTCTCGAGGAGCACCAAGAGGAGCTTACGACAGATGACCTGAAGGAGTTGGAGGCCATACAACATAACGTCGTTCAAGAGGAGTTCTCTAGCAGCGGCGAGGAAGAGGAGGAGGACCCTATGACAACGGCAGAAATTAAGGATGTCCTAGCCGCTTTTCATAAAGTGCAATCGTTTATCGAAAAAAGACACCCTGAAAAGGCTCACACAGGACGTATGCTTGCGCTTTTCGATGACGTTTGCCCGAGTCGTTTCAGGAACATTCTGAAAAGTAGGCAGAAGCAATCTTCCTTGGATCGTTATTTAAAGAGGCCTTTAGCATTACCAGGAGTAAGCAAAAAGGAAGAACCAAGTGATAAAAAACAGAAAGTTGAAAGCAAAAAGGAAGAACCAAGAGATGAAAAACAGAAAGTTGAAAGCAAAAAGGAAGAACTAAGTGTTAAACAGAACGTTGCAAGTGGTGAAGAAGTTGAACAAAAATAAAAAAATCAATAAAAAAAATAAAAATAAAAATAAAAAATAAAAAAAAAACCTACGTAAGTAAAAAAAAGTTAAAAATCAAAAAAGAAAAAAAAAAATGTTTAATTATAGTTTTTTGTAAAGTTAATTGGTTACAGTTTTGATAATGTGTTTCGTAAATTTTAATTTATGTATGTTTTCCTTACATGTTTTTATGTGTTTTCGTAAAGTTAAGTGTACGTACGTACGTACGCATCTGCCGTTTGTCCACCTCCTCCTCTGCCGCCACTTTCGGAGATAGCCTCACTCGAAAGGTAAGCTTCCACATTTTACGTACAGTACTTCTTGTATACCATGTACACTAATACACTTTATTTACAGGTTATTTTGCATTTTGTTATTAATTTAGGTATTAAATTGTCCAATTTGTTGTAGTATTTCATTGTTTATAGGTCAATTTAGCTTTATTATGAAATTTACTGGGGTGTTTTTGGAGGGCTTGGAACGGATTAGCCATTTTACATGTAAAATGTGGTCCAAGATACGAAAACCTCATGATACGAAGGGCGCCTCGGAATGGATTAATTTCGTATCTCGAGGTACTACTGTATTATTATTATTTATTATTATTATTTCTTCTGTTGGATCGGCGTCGTAAGCATCATAATCCTAGAAATAATTTGATGAATATAATTGAAAAGTGTTGTAACCTCGGATCGTTGCAAGCTGAAACTGTCGTAAATCAGGGACTGCCTGTACTTATATGGCTGGCTATGTTGGCCAATTCTTTAGATTGGAGAGGCTAAGATCTGTTGCTTTGTCTGGCCCAGTGGCTGGGCATCATGACCAGTTTTCAGAAGTCTTCCCTGACTCCCACTAAGTTCATTCTGTATCAGGGGATGATGATACTCACAATTTTCAAGCTCCTTATGGAAAATTTTAGCCCAGAGAAGCGTTGAAAAAGATAAAAGTTTCAATACTCTAAATAGAGACTTGGACAATACCTCCCCTTTAGTAAGCACCTTGCCCATCTAGGAGAATATCTCTTCAGAAGATCACGACAGACAGAAATTCAAATCTAATCTCCTACCAAAAAAGGTTTAAGCGTCATACACCCGTGTCATAAGACGCAGCTCTATGCAACTTCATAAAATATGAAAGGCAAGTCATGGCATTCACAAAAGAAGCTTTGTACACCGCAGCCCAAGAAATCTTATCGAAACGTGCTTCAATCAAAGAAGAAAACCTGGATTTCTCTTAAGATTTAATGGGAGCAGAAATACTCAGAATAACAGACCAAGTCTCTACCAGACCTCCTTCCTCCACTACATGAGGATAAACCAAAGCATGATACTCCAGCAGGTGCCAAAATATAGGAAATTCCTCTACTTCAAACTACTCTTCCACCAGAGAAGACACGTCTGCAGTAGCTAGCTCCTCAAAGTAAACCTCTTGCTCTACTGAGGGAGAAACTGAGGAAAACTCAAAATGCTGCATCTAATATGAGTTGATACAAGGCAGCTGATCACGAGAAGACAAAGCACCCACTGCAGCCAAAGAAAACGGGTAAGGTTGGGAGAAGAGGGGGAGAAAAGTGCTAGCTATTGACGAGAAGCACCAGCAATACCCAACACCACTACCTTGCATAAAAACGGTCTCTACCGACCTAAAATCACTACAAGAAGGTAAATCCTCAGATAATAAAGCACCAGGGATAGAATTGGAACAGGAACCATGATTAGAGGTATAGCAATGAGACCAGCTAATAGCCAAAGAAACAGGATGATAAAATAGGACAATGCAAAAAATAGGTAGAAATGTCTGTTCAACAATCAACTGAGTTAACGTAACATCAAAATTAGAACTCACAACAGATATTATTCTTAATAACAGTCTATACCTATACCATTTTGTCCTAGCAGTGCTAACATCAGCCTTCGAGTCTGATGACGAAGATAAAATTTTGTGAGATTTACCTTTCCCAAAACAATCCTTTGGCAACTGCACTAAACAGGTAGGAAGGTGATGGAAGACACCCCAAGAACTAACCCAGTTCCCTGGCAGGAGACTTCCAACTGTCCAGGCCAATCCTAAGTTCAGGTTAGTGATATGCGAGCACCATCACATTACCTCACATATGGGAATACAAAAAAGACTGAACACTGTGAGGGGATGCAGAACAGTTCCCAAAAATGAAATCCATCAAACATTTGACTAAATAAAAAATAAGGTTCACATCCAGCTATGGCTTCCTGATACACCTCCTCTGAAAGAGGAGCAAAGGCTGAGTTGCAGAGGAAAGAACCACAGACTGATTACAGACACATGAAAGCAAAGGCACTCAAATCCTTACATTTACATAAGGTCACACTCTAGACCCCTCCAGCCAGCAAACAGTGAATCAAACTCAAATTTAAACACCCTGCTAACACAGTAATCATTTTTACACAACCTGACATTCTTGGCTTTGCTTCCCATGGAAGACACTCTCATGAAGAAGTATAATACTACAAAATCAGCCACCAGTCTAACATCAAAATACTGACAACCTACTGCCATTAATACAAAGAGAATTCTGCCAAGATCTGAAACATTCAAAACACTCCTGGAGGAGAGCAGGTATACTAGACAGTCATCCAGGTCAGCTAAGCGATCTTAACTGCTGAAATAGAGCTTTCCTTAACAGTAGGTAAGACTCATGCTAAATAAATTACACTTTAACTTAATGAACAGCAGGTGTTATCATATTATCCACTTATACACTTGTTAAGAATGTATAAGACCTGAAAAAAAAATAACCACATACTTGGTTTTTGTTAATTTTTACATGACCTGAACACTAGTAACAAAAAATCACTCTTAATTTTTTTTTACTCTTAAAAAACAAATACAAAAATTATAAATTAATCTTACCGTTGATATATTCCTGTACAAGGTCTTGCCATCCTTTTCGAAGGCCTGAAATTTTTGTAATAGGGACTTGCCATCGATACGCCATATGGGAGGATGCTCCATCATGTCCATATCTTTCTTGGCCATTACAAAGTCCCCACTCTACATGACACAAAGAAATAGGATTCAATGAATGCACTGCATAATCAATTTCAAGTAACAAAATTTCATTTGGGTATTTCAAATACCCTTACATCCTTTGAGACAAACGCATCAAATTGAAAGAAAGCTCAAAAAAACTAGATTGAACAATGAAGTACCTTACTATTCACTCGTACAATATACTTGCAGCTAGCATAACTCCTCATGATTAACTATCCAGATAACCACAGAAAATCTCAATGGAATCCATTTAATCATTCAGATTAAAAAGCAAATAAAATACTCAAATATTCTTAAAGAATCTCAGGAGCCAAAAAATAATGCCATGTTACAGCTATACTCAGGTGACAAAATACACTCAAACCAAATGAACATTGCAAAACTTCAACATAGACCAGTTAAAAGGTGCACACTCAACATACACTGGTCGCAGTTAGTGCTCTGCTAAAACAAGGTGGGAGAAGTTAGCAATCTTCAAACAAAAACTTCTTGAATACAGCTAGAAACTACTTAATAATGCATATCAATACAAAATCAAAACCTACCACCCATTCCTAACAAAATAAATATTACATATATCGGGGTTGGCCATTTTAACCAAATAGTTTGAACCAGTAAAAAAAATTTTTTTTTTTTTTATGTTTATTCTTTTATTATTTTTTTTCTTAGGTCTTCATGCATCCTCTACAGCTTTTTTGAGATATTAATTTTCTTATACTTCATAATGTTTAATACTAGTACATCAGTCATATCTTAGAACATATTATTTGTGGTACAAAACTACACTTAACATATTTCAGATATTTAGGTTAAAAGAAATTGGTAAATAATTTGATTTTTTTTATGCAAAAGAGGTACTGTAAATATAAACAAAAATAGAATATGAATCAAATAAACAAAAAATTACAAAAATAAAATACCATTTAGTGCTTGATATCAAATAAAAAAAAAAGTACAAAAAATAAAAACCATTTAATGATTGATATCAAATAAACAAAAAATTCCCAAAAATAAATATCATTTAGTGATTGATATCAAATAAACAAAAAATTCACAAAACTAGATATCATTTAATGATTGATATCAAATAAAAAAAATTCACAAAACTAAATACCATTTGGTGATTGATAACTTAATCCAAAAGGAAAACAAACCTAAAGACTACAGAACAAAGAAAATCTAGTCAGCCTCATTAAAATTGTAGTCTTTGTTCAAAACTTTGTGTAAAGAAACCAACTTCCCAGCCTCCTCTATAGAATGTACCAAGCCAAACGTGGAGATTCTCCACTCAACACTCGTACTTGAAGTGACACCATTGAGCAAACCACAGATATCTTCTATTACATCGACATCAGTTTTGCCTTTTAGTGGTCTCCACCAGGTGCAAATGGCGAGAAATGACTGATATTTTAAACAAGTAGGCTTTGTCAAAAGGATATGCTTTAGCTTTCATCTAAAGTATAATTGGTAGGAATTCTGGATATCCCTCTTCTGCTAAAGACATTGCTTTACATTCTTCATCTTCTGGCATGCTCTCTACGTCCTTTTGGAAATGGGGATCCAGTAAGTATGCAAGATGATGATAATCTGTAACTGCCTGATCATATCTTTTCTTGGCTTTCTCCACTTCTTTTTCAGGGAGTATTTGTTTGAGTTCAAGAACAAGATTTTTCCAGATCTCCACTGCATCACCTTTGTAGATAAGAAAGGGCAATAGATACAGGTTCAAGTCGACATTTCAAAATCCTTTTGTTATTTGGAAAAATTTAATCAAAACCTATGCCCTGATGATATCAATATTTGTAAAGGTATTGTGTATGGTGATTATGAGTAAACCTTCTCCACCTAATGTAGCCAAGAGATTTCTCCAGGCTTTTAAGAAAATTAAAGACGACGAAACAGTGAAAGTGACAAAAGCAGATAAATCTAATGCGGTGGTAATAATGAATAAAAGTGACTATGTAAGTAAAATAATGACATTGCTAAATGATACTGATACTTATACGAAACTGAGGTCTGACCCTACACAGACATTGAACTCCCATTTTAATAAACAAATTCAATCCATTTTGAAGGGCTTGGACCATTTAATTAAACAGTTTACACCGCAATGCGCCTCCCTACCTTATAAGTATGGTTTAGTCAAGACACATAAAATCAATAACCCTATCAGACCAATCCTTAGTTCAGTGGGCTCAGTTACGTATACTAATTTATCTAAATGGCTTGTAAAAATTCTTACTCCTTTGGTAGGAAACATTTCTAACACGAATGTTAAAAACAATGTTGATTTTATAAACAACTTGAATAGTTTAAATTTTAATTTTGATTTTTAAATGATTAGTTTTGATGTTGTCTCTTTATTTACAAAAGTGCCTGTAGATGACTTACTTGAATATTTAGAGGATGAATTAGAACGTCATGACATTCCCTTAAGTGTAGCAAACCTCATTAGTCTCATAAGGTTATGTATCAACAATAGTAAATTTTGTTTTAATGGGGAATGTTTTGTACAAAAGTTTGGCATGGCTATGGGTAGTCCCTTATCTCCTGTCCTTAGCAATATTTACATGGAGTTTTTTGAGACAAAACTCTTACCAAGAATTTTGCCCCAAAAAGTTATTATGGTTTAGGTATGTGGATGATATTTTCTTGTATTTGGCCAGTTCACGAAAATCTCGAGAAATTCCTTAATAATCTCAATAATTTAGTCCCTTCTATAAAATTTACTGCAGAGGAAGAAAGAAATTGTAATTTGAATTTTCTTGATGTAACTGTCCATAGAAATGATAGAAATTTCACCTTTTCAGTCTATCAGAAATCAACTAACATTGCCTCTTTAGTTCATTACTATTCTAATCACAATCAAAATGTTAAATTCTCTGTTTTCTGGGATGTTCCTATGGGCTTTACGTGTCTGTAGCCCGCAGTTTATTGATGCTGAAATTAAAACTATTTATGATATTGCATTGAAACTTAAATACCCAAGGACTTTTGTCGATGTAGCATAGAAAAGCGCTAGAAAAACATTTTATTCAACTAATGACAAACTTGAATTTAGTAAGCATAACATTCTAAAATTACCCTATGATGAAAGGTTTTTAGATATTCCTAGAATTTTAAAGCTTTTTAACATAAATGTTGTTTTAAGTAATATTAATGTCAAAAGTTTAGTAATCAAAAATTCTCCTAAAGATCTTCCAGGCTGCATATATAAAGTTCCTTGCAAAAAGTGTGATAAAGTCTATTACGGACAGACCGGTAAATCTCTTTCACATCTCAAACAGCACCAATATTCGGTGAGAACTGGGCAAATATCGAATGCATTATTCGTACATATGAGAGATTTAGATCATCCTATTAACTAGAGTCAAGCAAGAGCCTTAATCCCATGTAATGACACAGTTAAAAGGAATATCATTGAATCTTGTTTCATTCAGTCAAATAATAGAAATGTTCTAAATTTACATCTTGGTTTATTTAAACCTGATGCTTTCATAATAAAAAGGTGTAGATAAATTTAAGCAACAAAATTAATATATTCAGTTTTTAAATGTTTTGGACTGTAAAGATACTTTGTAATTTCGGTTAGGGTCAAATCTGTTTAGGTTTGTGACCGTGTGATATCCGATAATCCTGGATTATCTCTTTTTCTTTTATTTTTACCCTTTTGACAATTAACACCATCTGGTATTCTTGATCTTGTTGTGTGTACCTGAGGCCTTTCTCTCCAATTGTATTTCATTAGCTCCTTGACAATGTCTTAGTAAAGACGAAAGCGCTTGGATTTCTGACTATCATTTTCCTGTGGTATTCGCTTATTTATGAAGTCACACATGTATCTATTATGATTTTTTAAGCATATCGGAAACCACACGCAACTTCTACGCCTTTTCTTTGAATTTTCTGAGCCTTGTTCTTATCATTGCTCACAAACTGTAACTCCGACTTAACTTTCTACGGAAGTGTATGAACGAGCAAGTGATGCCCAAGTCGATTTTACCAGAGAGAATTCTTCGTTTAGCAGAGCGACCTTTCGATGAGTTTCAACGCATCATACTTCAGAAACACATTGACACCACAAAAGTGGAAGTAGATGATGCGTTTCGTACACTTAGAAGCAGACGGTATGGCTTTAATCAGACGGTTCCTGTCGATTGGAAGAATCGGATGCTGGATTATTGCTTCGGAAAATTGAGAAAGTGCTGCAATCGTCTTGAAAGGAAGCTTCAAGTCAAGCTGAAGAATCTTACTGCTAAAGCGACTGGACTAAGCATGCCAACGTGGACTTCATGATTAATTTATCAGACAAACCAATGGATAGTGCTATGACAGCGGCTTTGGGATATGGGTTAAGCTTCGGTGTATTTAATGGTAACCAGGACTGTGTCGACATTTCAAAATCCTTTTGTTATTTGGAAAAATTTAATCAAAACCTATGCCCTGATGATAATATTTGTAAAGGTATTGTGCATGGTGATTATGAATAAACCTTCTCCCCCTAATGTACCTGTGAGATTTCTCCAGGTTTTTAAGAAAATTAAAGACGACGAAACAGTGAAAGTGACAAAAGCAGATAAATCTAATGCAGTGGTAATAATGAATAAAAGTTACTATGTAAGTAAAATAATGACATTGCTAAATGATACTGATACTTATACGAAACTGAGGTCTGACCCTACACAGACAGTGAACTCCCATTTTAATGTAAACAAATTCAATCCATTTTGAAGGGCTTGGACCATTTAATTAAACAGTTTACACCGCAATGCGCCTCCCTACCTTATATGTATGGTTTAGTCAAAAGACATAAAATCAATAACCCTATCAGACCAATCCTTAGTTCAGTGGGCTCAGTTACGTATACTAATTTATCTAAATGGCTTGTAAAAATTCTTACTCCTTTGGTAGGAAACATTTCTAACACGAATGTTAAAAACAATGTTGATTTTATAAACAACTTGAATAGTTTAAATTTGAATTTTGATTTCAATATGGTTAGTTTTGAAGTTGTCTCTTTATTTACAAAGAGCCTGTAGATGACTTACTTGAATATTTGGAGGATGAATTAGAATGTCATGACATTCCCTTAAGTGTAGCAAACCTCATTAGTCTCATAAAGTTATGTATCAACAATAGTAAATTTTGTTTTAATTGGGAATTTTTTGTACAAAAGTTTGGCATGGCTATGGGTAATCCCTTATCTCCTGTCCTTAGCAATATTTACATGGAATTTTTTGAGACAAAACTCTTACCAAGAATTTTGCCCCAAAAAGTTATATGGTTTAGGTATGTGGATGATATTTTCTGTATTTGGCCAGTTCACGAAAATCTCCAGAAACTCCTTGATAATCTCAATAATTTAGTCCCTTCTATGAAATTTACTGTAGAGGATGAAAGAAATTGTAATTTGAATTTTCGTGATGTAACTGTCCATAGAAATGATAGAAATTTCACCTTTTCAGTCTATCGAAAATCAACTAACTTTGCCTCTTCTGTTCATTACTACTCTAATCACCATCAAAATGTTATATTAAATTCTCTGTTTTATCTGGGATGTTCCTAAGGGCTTTACGTGTCTGTAGCCCGCAGTTTATTGATGCTGAAATTAAAACTATTTATGATATTGCATTGAAACTTAAATACCCAAGGACTTTTGTCGATGTGGCACAGAAAAGAGCTAGAAAAACATTTTATTCAACTAATGACAAACTTGAATTTAGTAAGCATAACATTCTAAAATTACCCTATGATGAAAGGTTTTTAGATATTCCTGGAATTTTAAAGCTTTTTAACATTAATGTTGTTTTTAGTAATATTAATGAAAAGTTTAGTAATCAAAAATTCTCCCAGGCTGCATATATGAAATTCCTTGCAAAAAGTGTGATATAAGTATTACGGACAGACCGGTAAATCCCTTTCACATTTCAAACAGCACCAATATTTGGTGAGAAATATCGAATGCATTATTCATACATATGAGAGATTTAGATCATCCTATTAACTAGAGTCAAGCAAGAGCCTTAATCCCATGTAATGACACAGTTAAAAGGAATATCATTGAACCTTGTTTCATTAAGTCAAATAATAGAAATGTTCTAAATTTACGTCTTGGTTTATTTAAACTTGATGCTTTCATAATAAAAAGGTGTAGATAAATTTAAGCAACAAAATTAATATATTCAGTTTTTAAATGTTTTGGACTGTAAAGATACTTTGTAATTTCGGTTAGGGTCAAATCTGTTTAGGTTTGTGACCGTGTGATATCCGATAATCCTGGATCATCTCTTTTTTTAATTTTTACCCTTTTGACAATTAACACCATCTGGTATTCTTGATCTTGTTGTGTGTACCTGAGGCCTTTCTCTCCAATTGTATTTCATTAGCTCCTTGACAATGTCTTAGTAAAGACGAAAGTGCTTGGATTTCTGACTATCATTTTCCTGTATTCGTATTAGTAATAACTATATATATATTATATATATAGATATATTATAATATATATATATATATATATATATATATCTATATATATATATATATAAGTATATATATATAATCACAAGTTATCTGAAGTATTTCATATAACCAATGATTTTGAATTTGACTTCGCACTGAAGTGTTCTAATTTCTATGAGATATGGAGATTAATTATAATGGAAACTAATTTTTTAAATACTTACAGTGCAAGTCAAACACATACGTATCGGGCACATATTTGATATCATCTCATATCTGAAGTTTTATATTGAGTAGCATAGGAATTAATTTAATTACATAAAACCAAAATTTCAATGCTATTGCTTTAAAACTAAGGATGAAGACAGAATTTGACATTCATTAAGTATAGTTTTGAGATACAGGTGTTCAAAGTTTTTATTTGTATTTTTACAAAGACAGTGTTAATAAATCATGATTATTAGGAATTTCATATTCCTATTTGGGTATTAATAAACCAAAGCTATGTTATTTATCATAATTAGTCATAAATAAAAATCCTTTTGCTCAAATAATGCGATATTATGATCTCCTGAACTCTTATTAGAGTGAATTTTCTTCTTCTATATGTTAGCGATATAGTTAAACTCACTTTGCAAGCTCCCTCAGACTGCGTAATGGATGACCTTCAGATCCAACTCACCAACCAACGAGGAAAATAAAGGGAAAGAGGGAAAGGTCCCTCGCCACACACTCTTAACCGCAGAGCCCCCGGCCACAACACCCTACCTCCACAACAACTGACTGACTACTGCCCAGGTGTAGACAATCCCACTCACATGTAAGTGCAGCAGTGTTTCCAGAAAATCCTACTTCACATTAAGGGTATCGGCGGGGTCGGGGGTTAATTTTGAGTGACGGTGTTCAAACTTGCACAGGTGTTACCTCTAGTTTGACTAAAGATGCACACAAAATTTCAGGTGAATTAGATAAAATTTCTTATTTTAACAAATATTTTTCTTTAAAACATAGCATTTTTTATTTGTTTTTTAAAGTGTATCTCCTTCCTTATTTATCATTCAATTTAAAGAACAAAGTAATAGCAGAAAGTTTAATACCTATCAAATAAAATGGCAAACTCAGAAATCCAATATGTGATGTGTGCTATTTAAAAAAAATATTTTAAAAAATTCAATTAAAAATACCCTAAAATTATGTATTAGATATTGGTAAAAAAAAATTTTTGAGAAAAAAAAAAGAAAAATAAATTTGCCGATGTGTTCTCTCACTATCTTTATTCCAATTGCTTTTTAGATGATTAAAATCCATTCATAAATAAGGGAGTTTTTGGAATTTGAATGTAGAAAATGTATGTTTTGAGAAAAACACAGTTAAAGTTTGTTAACCAATTATTTTGCTTTCAGAAGCATATAAAGTTTCTTGGAAAAGCCTACATGTCGTCTGTTTCCTTCTTTTTTATAAGAGATATTATTCCCTCTAAAAAACAAACATTTATCACTTAAAGAAAATAGTTTATATTATTTTTGGGGGGTTATCGTAGAACGCCACTCTTCTCTTGTGCTGCCAAGTTTTTAGAAGGCTAATGAGCCCCTCCTTCATATCCATCCTTTGATGTTCTCTGCTTCTTTTGCTGTCTTGAATGCATAGCAGACCTTCGTTTCCTGGTCTTCTCTTTCATCTGAAGGCCTTTCAGGCTTTCTCTTGTCGTTTTTCTCATAATAGGCAGCAATGAACATGGTGCATAGCCAATATTATGTTCCATTGCTGTAATATGTTTTGATATATAAATGAAGATGTTGTTTCACCGATATGTTCTGTTTTCACACTTTCAGATGGCACCTCAAACTTACACGTTAGTTTCAAGTCAACATCAAAACTGTTTTTATCAATGTCAAGTGTTATATTGCTGTCACACTGCCCGCAATACGTCGAACTAAAAGCGTCTTTTAGAGCTCTCAAGGGTAAGGAAACTATTTCTCCATCATTGCTTACACTCAGAACGTCTTCTTTTTCAGTCATATAACTTCTCAATAAAAAAAACTCCTTAGGTTGGCTCCTGATAAAACACTGACATCACCTGCTACATCAGGGAAAGCAATTACATCTTGAAAATGCTCATTCTCTTCCTCCTCCCCCTCCTCATCATCAGATAACTTTAAAACAAAGTCGTCGGTGCCATCATCATCATCATCTTGATATATTTGTGCGAAGTATTTGGCATCTCTTCAGCACACATGGCAGGTGGCGACATGTCAGAAGCTACATTAGCTCTCTATACTTTTAGTTTCAAGATAAGTTTTGATATTATGAGAGCTTGCTTCCCTTCATTTACTAAACTTCTTTTTTGGCATGTTAGTAGTATATTTAATACACAATTGATGTCTAAAAGTCTGAGGAAGTGTTGCAATTGATTGAAAATAACAAATACACGATTGCATAAAAAAATACAAGAATTCTCTCTTGAGAGAAGTAGCTCGCGTTATTCAGTCATGGGAAGAGTTGCCGTCTTTATCAGGAAAACATATTGTACGGCATACGAAACAAAATGCAATGAAAAGAAACTCAAATACTTAAAGAATGAATGGAAAATGAAAATAGTAAAACCACCCCTAACCAGACCTTTAATTCTCTACTTGGATGTGGCCTTTAAACCATTTAAAAAGCTTCGTATCGATATCTTACGTGTGGCAATGGCCGGGACCCAGATGTATGGAAATATGACGATAACTCATTTTCCCGAATTTGAGCCAATTTCGCCAAAATTACAGGCCGCTGCCTTAATGACACTTCACGCCCAAATGATCTTAAGATCAAAACACACACACACACACACACCCATACCCCCCCACACACAACTTAATCAGAGACATAATCAGCCATCCATACAGGTCTTCTATTCCTCCGTGGACGTCGATTTCCCGTTTCACTTTGACCACTCACTTGTGGTTTCACTGATTCTTCTAAGACTGAATCATCACTTGGCATTTTGCTTGAGCCATCAGATAGGGAAGCTAGAACTACAACTGGTCACACATCCAACACATGCCTCGGCATCCCATCCACGTAAATGTTGTTCAAGGAATTCACGAGCAACCTTCCCTTACGCCATTGAGTAGTACAACAGGCGTCCGGGGGCTTCACCCACACCTCCTCTCCAGCTTAACTGAAAGGAGCATATCTTGGCTGGTATCTTGCTTCCTTCTCCTTTGCGGGGATACTGAAGGGTATCTCCACTCATATCTGTACACTACATGCTGTGGAACAGATGATTCATCTTTCCAGACCTTGGTGTGCTATTGTACCAGAATACTGCTTCAATAGGACTAATTCCTCCTCTCTCTGCAATAGCCTTGATGGTCCTATGGTGCCTTTAAACTATTCCATTTCCTCGCGGTCAATAAGCAGCCTGAAACGCCCTGACAATATTCCAACGCGACAACATACTGAACTACCTTTTTCACACATTCTCAGGGTCCAACTTCTTGGCTAAATATAGTGTTCTGTCAATTCCCATATGGTGTTTATTATGCAACTCTGTTAGTAAACTACAGCACCTACACAGAGATGTGCAAGCTCGACTTCATTACTTGCCAACCAACTCTTCCTGACTCTCATCAAAATATCAGCTTTATTCTTCGCTGTAGGCACTATCTGAACCACAATATTCAAACCAAATTCTGTAATAAATTCCTTCAATGTTCCCAAACATCTCTTGATCATCAACATCATCTCTGCAGCTCCCTTTGTGTGAACACACTTCTCAGCACTTATTACAGATTTCAACCATGCTCCCACAGTTGCAAAGTCAGTTCTCAGCTCTATTGACTCAAGACCCCATTTAATGGCCACATTTACCCCTTTCAAAACAGCTTCTAGTTTGGCAACACTGATGAGGTTGAAATCATCCTTTTTTTTTAAGCCAAGCAGCATCCTCGGCAACCTTGCCATTTATCTCTTAAACTATACCCATAGATATTTTGCTGGCATCACACCACACAACCCCATACTTAACACCTGGCACCCACCAATTTCCTCTTACATGAAAAGTCTAACTTTACTCTCTCAATTACCTCTTTAATCATCAACATGGACTGCTCACCGACAGGATCCTCCCAAAGTGCTCCTGAGGCTCTTCTCTTAATGTAGCTGCATGCAACTCTAACCATCCAGCTATGGGATAATGGCCCACTAATGTACTGCAAACTGAAAACAATTCCCCCACCCTCCTTGTAAGCAATATCTGTTAACTTCAGGCACTTTATTACCTCTCTGAAACATCAACTCTCCTCCAACTCTTAGCAGTTGCAATCCTAAAGCAGCTCTTCCACTGAGTGACTCAGGGGACTTTGTTATCTATTTAAGTGTCTAATTACCTCATCAGCAGCAGCTATTGATTCATTGACAAGAATGTCATCTACATATGACCTGGTTGCTCTCATTGATTTTTTCATCCTTACTCAATAGTCTTCAGTACCTTGAGACATAATCCGTGGTGCCGAGTCCAACCCAATTCCCAACATTGTAAGGCAAAATGTCTGGCCTTTATAGTTCACTAGTTGATATGGCCACATTTTTCGTCAACGCTCAACTGTAGGTAGGCCAACTTCCAATCCACAATAGACAAATTCTCATCTGTCTGTCGACATTCACGTAGTGTCTCACTGCATATGTCAGTCATAATCTCACCAGTGTGACACTTGACATTCACAATAAGTTCCCGAAAATCAAGCACGGTCCTCACCTTATTCTTTGATGGCTGTTCTACTGCCATTAGAGGAATGATACCTTCTTTAACTTCTTTCCACGGAAACTAAAATCCCTTCAGCAATCCCCCCGTCCACTTCCTTCTCAAACTCTTCCTTCTTCCAACCCTCAACTTTTACCATGACTTATTTTATTTGTCAAGTCACAGGTTCATTGTTTTTCCAAAACCACCAGACTGTCCATTTCTGTCCATCAAATATTGCATGAAAGTCTGGGTCTTCAATAGCAACTGTAGGAAAACTGTCATCATTCTTACCACTAAGTCTATGCTCAATTTCTTGACTAACTGAAGCAACACCAAAGGCACCAAAACATACCTTGCTTGCCCTTTGGTCACTTTGACACCTCCCAAGTGGTCAATAACATTAACTCCTAACACCACATCAATACCATTAATCAGCTGATCTGACAATACAGCCCTCACGGTTACACATTCACTGTCACACCTACCTTTCCCCAATCTGCAACTCTACACTTAATATGTCCCCATCAAAAGCACTGACATACACCTCACCTATACATTGAGGCATCTGGAATTTACCACCAATGTAGAGCAGCCTGTATCCACAAGTCCTTTTGCTGCTCATTGCCAATCCAAGCATCAATCATAGGCAATTTATCAAGGTGCGCCTTTCTATCATCACAAGGGTGGCTACAGGCGCAGTAGTCACCCCTTAGTCGTTTTCCGCAACCTATTCTTTTGAACAAAACGACTAGCAATATGACCAGTTTTATTACACCTAAACATCTCACCTGTCTCTTTACAGCCTTTTATCATATGAGGGCCACCACATCGGGAAACATTGGACCCCTAAGCTGGATAGGCCTAGTCCTATTCTCAGGTTTCCCACCACCACCTCCTCCATTCTTCCTAACAGTCACAGCTCACACCACCTTGCTGTTTTGATGACAAAATCCTAGCATGATTGAGCAATCAACTCATTGCCATCATCATCACATTTGGCACTTGCTGTTAAAGCAACACTAATATTATCCAGGAAACCAATGACAAAGTTAGTTTTCACCACATTTTCTAAATCAACCTTATCAAACTTAGCTAAACTGGCCCCAAACTCATAATCTCATTGGCATACAAATCAACTGGTTCTCCTGTCCACTTCATCTGAACCAGTTTTCCAAAAGCAGAGAAAATCAGGTAAATGCTACTTCCAGTTTTTCCTGAATTTTCACTGCATTTTCTTGGTCTTCATCACTCCATCTCCAATGAAATGCCAGAGTATCACCCTCCAAATACAATGGAATAAAAACTGGTTAAGTTTGATATATTCTGTAGCTTCCCCACTAAAGTTACCTTCTTCAACCATACAACGTCTCCTTCGCCGGTGCACGGCTTAATCATGTCCATTGTAATTTTAGATGCCATACTTTCTTGGAAGAGGCCTAGATAACTTGTAGTTAAACTCACCTTGCAAGCTCCCTCAGACTGCATAATGGATGACCTCTAAGATCCAACTCACCAACCAATGAGGAAAATAAAGGGAAAGAGGGAAAGGTAACTCGCCACAAACTCTTAACCACAGAGCCCGGGGCACTACATCGTACCTCCACAACTGACTGACTACTGCCCAAGTGTAGAAAATCCCACTCACACATAAACTGCAGCAGCATTTCCAAAAAATCCTACTTAACATTAATGACACAACAAGAGATATGTTTTGCTGTCTTTTCCTCTTTGGCACAATGAAAACCTTGCCGAAACAGAGAAAAACAGACATAAAAGCAAGCAAATGTCAGAGGTGAAACTCGAATGCGTACTCTCTTGCATGTTTCCTGCCCCACAGCGAAGGGTGTAAAGCTCAGTCTTCCTGTCTTGTGACTCATGGAATCTCTACAGATGCCATTACATACTCACAATTTGTTTGCTAATAATTATCAAAATTTACGATAACATAAGAAATACTGCATTTTCTTGTATGGATCAATGTTTTTGGCTTATTGAGTTACTTTTACTAATTGGAAGAAAGAGGAATTTTGACAAAATATTTTGTATACGCATTCTCCATTGCCATACAAAGGTCGATGAATTTTTTTTTTATGATTTTGCGTTTTTTCCCTCTATTGAACTGGCCGGTTGCCCTTAAGATTTTACTCATGTGAAAAATGTTTATTCAACTAACCTTGTACAAAATATGGTACAGTAAGTCAAACAAAGCAAAAAATATGAACAATACATACCTACATATGCATGCATCATTTGATGGCATCATGAACTTCCTGGAGTTTTGGTTTTGTATTTTTATGTTATAACGTAAATGACAATTCATTAAAGAATTTGTACGTTACTGATATGAGTGTGTGAGAAAGAGGTATGTACATTAAAGCCTAATATAGCAACACAACACTCTCTTATACTTATTTTGTTGATACTCTATGCTACAGTATTCTCGTTTCCATTTTTTTTACTGTCTTTTCCTATTTTTTTAAGTTTTACAAACCAAAAAAGTATGTATGCACACAATCATTCTATGCCATCGATGAACTTGGCACATTTTAAACATTTTTACTGCTATTATAATTGAAATAACAAGTGATAAAATATTCTCTTTTTGGCTTTTGCACATGGATATGTGTTACACTTGGGTAGTGCCTAGGTTTATATTTCACTATGTCATTTGCAAGAGAGAAAAAGAAGATGTTACATTTTTCTACTGTATTTATGCAATAAGTCTTTTAATAAATATGGGGAGAGAAAAGATAATTTTGCATAGTTTTCAGTTTAAAGTGATGGGTGTTTATTATAAGCATATCAAGTATTTACAGTTACTTGGTATTGACAAGATTAGGTGAGGAAAGATAAGAGATGCCATTGAACACCCTATATTTTTATTTTACATGCCATTATTTAGATTTCACCATTATCCCACATACCCCTGGCTCTATTAATTTGGATAATGAAAGGTTTACTACACATACATATATAAATAAACTGAAAGCCAATCCCGGAGTGTTAGCAGGGATGAGTGGGTTTATGGAAGGGTTTTTGGGGGTGGAAATCTAGGAAAAGTTTCCAAGGGGGGATGGGGGATTAGGGCAGCCAGATGGGCTACGTGTGATGGGAAGGAAGAGTACTAACAACACTGTTTACAGGAATGAGCATGCAGAGAAGGGGTTATTGGAGAGAGAGAGAGAGAGAGAGAGAGAGAGAGAGAGAGTGTGTGTGTGTGTGTGTGTGTGTGTGTGTGTGTGTGTGTGTGTGTGTGTGTGTGTGTGTGTGTGTGTAGAAAAGTTCAGCAAGGGTATATACTGCTAAATTTGAGCTGCAAGTTGTAGCTGAAACTGAGGAAAGAATGTTCAACTGCTAACGACTGTTATCGTGCATCAGCAACACACATGAAATTCTGCAAACTTCGGTATAGTACCATCAAACTTGACCGTACACAAAATTTGAGAGAAACGTGTTTTAAAACTATTTGGCATGAAAGAAAACATTGTACTGTTTTCACTCCGATAAAAGATAAATATGTAAAGCTCGTAGTATTCTGATGAAATAACAAGGAAAATATCGAACACACACTGTTGAATTTATTTTTTTATGCAATAAACTGCCTTCAGCACCATCTGTTACAAAAGAGAATAAATAAATTTTGTTCACAACGATACATATTCAAGTGACACTTCAGCTTGAAAACACTTGGTATGACTTAAAATAACTTTGTCCCATATCAATAGAGTATCTACAGATTTATATACGCTAATTAGAAGCAGGAAAATTGCTCTGATTTCAGTTTTCAGTACAGCAAAATAAACTTACCTCGCAATTGCCCTCAGCGGATTTCCAAACCAAAACATTGCTCTTTGTATTCTAATACAATAGTAATATGAAAATACATAAAAATATTATTGGATGCAGTGAAGTTAAGCAAGATTTTGTGCAAAAATTAAATAAATAAATAAATAAACAAATAAATAAATGAATGAATGAATGAATAAATAAATGAATAAATAAATAAATAGTGTTTCTGAACGAATGATTTTATTTTCACATTATTATAAATTGGGAAAGTCTATTCAAGTTATGAATTTTTCGAGTCACGAACAGCGTCCTTCGACTTAATTAAACTCATGAACTGACTTTGTTTGTCAAACGTTTATGTTGCAATTTCCGTTTTTCGAAGAACATTTTCCAGAAAATTTTGTATGGTTGGTTGAACAAATGCTCATACTTCAAACTGACTCATTCATTTATGCTAATTCCTAGAAGCAGGAAAATGCTCTGATTTCAGTTCAGTAACAGCAAAATAAACTTACCTACGCAATTGCCCTCAGCGTGATTTCCAAACCAAAACATTGCTCTTTGTATTCTACAATAGTAATATGAAAATACATACAAAAATATTATTGGATGCAGTGAAGTTAGGCAAAATTTTGTGCAAAAATTAAAATAAATAAATAAACAAATAAACTAAATGAACTAAAAAATAAATAAATAGATAAATAAAGTGTTTTTGAACGAAGATTATTTATTTTTACATTATTATAAATGGAAAGTCGATTCAAGTTACGAATTTTTCGAGTCACGAACAGCAATCCTTGACTTAATTAAGCTCATGAACTGACTTTGTTTGTCAAACGTTTCTTATATTGCAATTTCCGTTTTTTCGAACAAAATTTTTCCAGAAAATTTTGTACCGTTGGTTGAACAAAATGCTCATACTTCAAAACTATCAAATGCTCATACTTCAAACTGACTCATTATTTAGTTTATACTTGTATTCGACAGCCTACTGCATCTTACAAGTAGTAGCGTATAAAAAATTTTTATTTTATATTTACAATATATAGTTTAATGATAACACATTCAACAACAAAATAAATAAAAATATAAAGCATTAACATAAAATTTAGCATAATAAATGTATAAAAATTGTACGTAACAGCGGTGACGTCACACCACCTGACTTGAAACTGAACGAGGGGGCTTTGATATGTTGAGGAAAGGAGAAGAGTCAAGATATTATTCTTGAATTTCACAGTAAACTTAACGTAATGATAAAAATATGAAAACAACGAAATGCAATACAGAAAAAAAAAAGCCTTATTTGAACCAGTGTTCGGTGCGCCAAATGAGACTGTCTAGTTGAACAATATTAACAAAATAGCCATTGCGTTTTTTTACGACCATTTCGGTCGAGTCAAAGTTGACTGAAGGTTGAAATTTTGGCACTTATCGTTATTTTTATGAAAATAATTTCAAAAATGATAAAAGCTACAATTAATTATATCTTAGTTTTACCAGACCATTGAGCTGATTAACAGCTCTCCTAGGGCTGGCCCGAAGGATTAGATATATTTTTACGTGACCAGGAACCAATTGATTACTAGCAACAGGATCTACCAGCTTATTGTGGGATCCGAACCACCATTGTATCGAGAAATGAATTTCTATCACCGGAAATAAATTCCTCTGGTTCCGCGTTGGCCGAGCTGAGAATCGAACTTCAGACACCGGAATGGTAGCCAAGTGCGCCAAATGCACTCGGCCAACGTGGAAACTGATAAAAGCTACAACCATAGGTTAGTTTGTTTTTTGTTGTATTCTACATGAAATTGTGCACATTCTCATATATAAAGCTTTGGATGTAACAGCTAATATAAAACGATGCAAACATTAAGACAAAACTGACAAAAGAATTTCGGAGATTTTCAGCAGTTACCGCGTGTGGAACGTAAGAGAAAAAGTGTTTTTCATATAAATTCACCATAAATCGAAGTATTGTGCTAGTTCTCCAATTTGTTGCAAAATGAAGGTAATGATTAAATATTACTAGAATATAAGTTTAGCTTACAATTGCGTGGTGGTTTGATAAATTCCGTAAACGGACTGGCATCCATTCAGTGGTGCGGCATGGGGAAGGCTGCCAGCTTGGACACCAAAGCAGCCGAAGCCTTTACTAAGACATTCAATGAGATGACGATCAATGAAGGCTACAGTTCTCAGCAAGTCTTCAACTATGACGAGACTGGCCTCTCTTGGAAAAAAAATGCCTCGTCAGACTTACATCATTCGGGAAGAGAAGAAGCTACCTGGGCATAAAGCCTATGAAAGACAGGCTTATGCTCACACTTTGTTCCAATGCCAGTGGGGATTGTAAGGTCAAGCCCTTACTTGTGTATCATTCGGAGACTCTCGAGCCTTCAAGGCCCACAAAGTGCTAAAGGAGAAGCTTCCGGTGATGTGAGGGCTAATGTGAAAGCCTGGGTAATGAGACTTTTTGTTCATTGAGTGGGTAAATCTGTGTTTCGGCCGCGACAGTGAAGAAATTCTTGAATGAGAAGCACCTCCCTCTGAAATGTCTGCTGTTGTTTGGACAATGACCCTGCTCACCCTCCTGGCCTCAAGGATGATATCCTAGTGGAGTATTCTTTCATCAAGATTCTTTATCTTCTACCTAACACCACCCCCCTCTCCTCCAGCCCATGGACCAGCAAGTGATATCGAACTTCAAAAAGCTGTATACAAAAACATCTTTTCAAGAGATGTTTCGACATCACCAATACCACAAACCTCACCTTCTGTGAATTTTGGAAGGAGCATTTCAATATCGTCATATGCATCCAACTCATCGATCAAGCTTGGCAGGTTTCGAAGCGAACCTTGAACTCTTCTTGGAGGAAACTCTGGTCCTGATGCTGTATCTGTCCGAGACTTCGAGGGATTCAACGTGGGCAAAGCTGATGCAGACTTCAGAAACAGTTGACGATCCTGAACTGTTTCACAACCATATCTTGACGAGATCGTTGCACTCAGCAAGTCATGGGGCTGGTCATCTACGAGGATGACATCAATGACCTCAAGGAGCACCAAGAGGAGCTTATAAACGGATGACCTGAAGGAGTTGGAGGCCATGCAACATAAAGTCATCAAGAAGAGTTCTCTAGCAGCGGCGAGGAGGAGGACCTATGACAACGGCAGTAATTAGGATGCTCTAGCTGCTTTTCATAAAGTGCAATCATTTGTAAGAAAGAGACACCCGAAAAGGCTTACACAGGTCGTATGCTTGCGCAGTTCGATGATGTTTGCCCGAGTCTTTTCAGGAACATTTTGAAAAGCAGGCAGAAGCAATCTTCTTGGATAGTTATTTTTTAAATTTTTTTAGAGGCCTTTAGTAGTAGTAAGCAAATAGGAAAGATCCAAGTGATACAAAAAAACAAAGTTGAAAGTGGGTGAAAGAAATTGGAAATAATTTTTAAACAAAAATGTAAAGTATAATAAAGTAACAAAAAAAAAAAATGTATCAAAAATCAGAAAAAAGGCAAAAACATTTATTTTAAGTTTTTGTAAAGTTAGTGTCAATGTTTTCTGCCATTTGTTAATGTGTTTCGTAAAGTTTAGTGTTAATGTTTTCTGCCATTTTATAATGTGTTTCGTAAAGTAAGTATCATGTTTTCTGTCATTTGTCCTCCTCCTCTGTCGCCACTTTCAGAGATCGCCTCGCTCGAAAGGTAAGGCTTCCACATTTTACTACATATAGTATTTCTTGTACCCTGTACACCAATACACTTTATTTACAGGTACGTACTACAATAAAGGTTATGTTGGGTATTGAATGGTCCAAATGTGTATTTCATGTTTATTGGTCAATTTAGCTTTATTATATAATTTACTGTGGTGATTTTGTAGGGCTTGGAACGAATTAGGCAAGTTTACATGTGAAACATAGTTCGAGATGAGAAAAAATAAGGTTATGAAGGCCGCTTCGGAATGGATAATGTATCCTGAGGCACTACTGTATTAGTTTCTTTTTCCTATTTAGCATTGATGTTACACATTGAGATCATAAATTCATCTTTTTCTCTCGCACTCACCTGTGTAGACGCAAAACTGTCAACATTGGGCACCTGTTTCCTGTGCCTCCTTTGACTCCCGGGAGACAATAAAAGGTGAACTATGCAGAAGCACCAGGTGCTTGTCCACCAAGGAATTATTAATGGGACAGCAACACATCAAACCGTCAGCTGAAGGAACACCACATATTAATGAAGGGTGCATATAAGTTTGCCTGTGTTTTTAGTTGGACGACACCAGAGTTACTGAAATGGGGATGGCAATAGGCTTGGGTGCATGAAAGTTTTATGATCTGAAGAAGCTGTACAGGGTACACTGACGGCAAAAACAATAATTCTGCCTCTCAATGATATTCCACTGCAACTCAAACCTGTGCAACCAAGTCCAAGGCCTTGGGACAGTCTTTAGGGTCTATGTTGGGGAGTCTCCATGATCTTAAAAACATATAGAAATGCATACTCATGTACTTGTATAAAAAGCACTCCTTTGTGAAACAGCCTTGTCCCAGTTGTTGTCTTCTTCAGGGACTATCTCATCACCTGCAGCAACCATCTTGCTGCTGGACAAAGGTTGGAAGATAGGGTCGCCACCATTATCATCTAACCACACCTTATGTCATTCTCGGAACACTGTCACCTCCCTTCATGAGTGTTGCACTAAAGTCATCAACTCCAACCCACCCCCTCATCAACTCCAACCCACCCCCTGAAGTTCATCATGCAATCTTCTCTCTTCAGGATGCAATTTCAAACATGTTCGAGGGTTCTGTATGGTGACATCCTTCCAAGCAACAGCAAAGTTGCAGATGGCAGGACTTCAGCAAATACATTTTGAAAGACTGTCAAGTGTCCACTAACCCCCGATATCCAAGCCTTGCTCCTTCTCCTCCTCTTCATCCTACAACACTACCATACCATCACCTCCTTCAGGAACTTCTTCCAGTTATATTGGCTGGAAAAGTGTGGTCATAAAAGCAAAAAAATTACCCTAACAAAACCTTCATTACCAGCCAACTGGGTTACATTTGGATGTGACACAGACACATTACCCAATTAGAAGCAAACCCTTCCACCAATGTCTAGAAATACCATGGTCCTTTGTTGACAAACAACCTTCTTACAAAGGTGAACATGGGACCAATCAGTTATAATTGCGTAAGTTAACCAAGCCTTGCTAAACAATTCCATTTCGCTGGGAGCCTGTCCATTAAATCCATGCAAGGCACATAGTACATTTGAATAGTCCAGCTACCAATGGTTTGCAAGAACGGCTACCAGAAGCATTTGCACACAAAAGGTTGCAAAAGAGTTACTTGGAAAGCTTTCAACCAGATGTGACCCAAAACAATGCCTTTAGTTATCAAATCTCTCGATGTCTGCTGGAATTCATGCATTTTCTCCACAGAAAACATGTGTAAGCTTTGCTTCGAGTCTTGTAAGTAAGCCCTACAGAATCTTGAACAATGAAACAGCCAGCCAGGCAATCCCGTGCAGGCCTGTGAACTATGTAGCTGCAGCCTCAACTCAACACAGCACATGTGCATGCCAGCAGCTCTTTGCTGACGAAACCAGATATAGGTCGCCTGTCCGAACTTTCATGACAGGTTTAGCAATCATCTCGTGGGCCTGGCTTCACTTATAAATCTTCCTGAAGTCTATCACGTATTTCTTCAGCTTATCCTTGGCATTCTTGATATCCTAAAAGATAATGCACTTGTATTATACATCTGCTAGACCAGCCTACCTAGATTCTCTCAACAATTTTAAGCTTCCTCTGAAGGGTCAACACCTTTCTCACTCTCTTAAGACAAGTTTGGGCGATACAGAGAATATACACACCTCACATACAACTAACAGCAGCTGCAATGCTGCAGGCACAGCAACTACAGCAACAGAATACAGGGAAAGCATTGCAACACAGTCACAGAGCCCTCCCTAAAGCAAATACTGAGAACCGACTGGAACTGAGCACAGAAGGCAGCTTTGCTACCAAGTGCACTGATACCGAGTGGAACTGAGCACAAAAGGCTGCTCTGCTACCAAATGCACTGATACACTTCAAATGTAGCCAAATAGAGAAGGAAATTTTTTTAATGTGACCTTGATGTATAGTCAATAGCCATTTTAAAAGCATATAAAAAAACACATTATGTAATACAGGTAGTGTTAAAGTTACGATAAATCGTCTTACGATAGTCCGATTTTATGATGGGGTTAGCAATTAATACTGATATGACAATATTTTGAAATATTTTAAAATTTTGCTCATAAACTGGTGTTGGCAGCTACGTACATCAGGGAGCGACCAAATTACAATAGCCTAACTTTACCCGATCTTCTGGTTAAATCAGTTAAAAAACAGCAAAAGAAATTGATGAAAGTAGTTGTTTTAATGTTATATGTGCTGCGTAAATGTATACAGCCATGAACAACCAAACAAGAAACAACATTTTGCTAAGTACAACCAAATTGGATACCAACATCCATTTGGCTTGTATTTCAACTTTCGTGCGATAGTAAACAATTACCGTAATTATAAAACGACGTTATGTAGAATAGGACTTATCTTTTTTATGGAATAACTTTGTTCGCTATAGATCAAAGATCAGCAAGGAAAACATACTGTTAATTTAAACTAACTTGTAGCTGAAGCTGAGAACACTTTTCGAGCTGCTAATGACTATTATCATGCATCGGAACAAGGATAAAACTCCCGTAAACTTATGCCATCTGGCATAACTGTAGATAAAATTGGGAGAGAATCATATTTGAATCAAAACTTCAGGTCTTGGAAGAACACAATTTACTAGTTTTTCACGCCGATAAAAGATAACATAACAGTAATGCTTGTACTACAATGAAATAAAGTGAAAATAGGGAACAAAACCATCTAATTTTTTACACAACAAACATGCCCACAACACAATCTGTTAACATGAAAATAATAATTTGTTCACGAGATGTATCAATTTCATATTTGATTAAAAACACGTCGTATAATAAAAAATTAACTTGTCTCTAGATATTTTATGCTAACTAGAAGCAAGGCAATTCACTTCAAATCGAGTTAAATAAGGTGAAATGAAATCGTATTTGCATCAGCTGATTTCTTAACCAAAACATAGACTGCTTTCTTAGTACCTTGTGATACAATATGAGAAAACATACATATTATTGGATACAGTAAACGTATACCTTTTTTAAGATTCACGGAATAGGTGCATATTCGTTGTGCTTTTATTGCATAAATATACGTAGCCATCAACAGCCTGACATCGCTCAATTATGCCCATGTCAGTCCCAATCTGATTCCAGTTTCGTGTCCATTTTTTTTTCCTACCGATTATATCATAGTCAGAATGCATTGAACCTCCAAATTGGCTTATATTAACCCTCTTACGCCAATTGGACGTATTAAACGTCGAGATAAAATGTCTCGGGCTGCCGATTGGACGTATTATACGTCGACATAAAAAGTTTTTTTTTAAATTCGCGGAAAAATACTTATAGGCCTACCAGCCGAAAACTTTTGAATCACGCGCCTTGGGGAATGCTGGGAGTTCACGGATCAAGCTGCTGTTTTGTTTGAAGCGTGACCCCAAGTGCGCATGCGTGAAATGCCTCCTTCTCACACCAGCAGCATCAGCGACGCGTCGTCCAAGAGCGATCTTTTGCCGCAATAGTGTTTTTCCGAACTTGTGCGAGACTTTGAGTATTTGTGTGTCTACAGGACGTTCATAGATATGTCTCAACGACGTATGGAACGCGAGACGCGTTTTACCCGTCAGAAGGGATCGTGAGAGGCGTATTCTGGACTTGGATGCTGGCGAAGGGCCAAGCACCAAGATGACCTGGCGCCTCAAGGCCGTTCTGTTCGGCCACGTGTGGATGAAAGTCGTTTAGGATCACAACGTGTGTCTCATATGCCTTTAGTAACCACTAGGAAGCATCGGGGCGTCCTTAGGGGCCTTCGTAGGAATTGGGAGGCCTCCAACCAAGGACACAGACGAGTACTTATTGGAGCTCGACTCGGGAGTATGTCGCAAGTCCTCACTTTGATGGCAGTTGGTCATCCAGTGATGAGGACATCACTCCCGATGTCAGTGACAATGAATATTTGCCCCCAATGTCCGTTCGAGGCTCACATCCTGAAAGTGAATTAGAATTCTGTGGTTTTCAGTGCGTATGAGGGGGAATCTGAGGAGGGGGAGGATGAGGATATGGGGTCTAGTTTTTTATCGCGGATGAGACGAAACAGAAAGCGAAGGCCTAAGTGAGGGACATGGGACAGTGGGGGGGGTGGGGGGGGGGTGTGTGTTTCGTTTGCGAAATCGCGCCGCTAGAAGGTCGGATTGTCGTGCCAGCCAAGGTGAAGGTCAGTCGTCCGAGTGACGACGGGTGGATGGAGGACCCCACCCCACCTAACATGCACCCATTCACGGCAAACCCTGGGCTCACCGTACCTGTTCCTCTCACTGCTCTGGGGTTCATCCAGCTGTTCCTTGCGCGGGAATTGCTGGAGTACTGTAGCAGAGACGGCGGACTATGCTCGGTACTGTTGTGATGAACTGCCGCCACGACATTATCGTATTGCTGGCGGGGCGTGCAACCTCATTGACATGGCGCATTTTGTGGGGCTCCACATTTCTTTGGAGGCGTAATCTTTTTTTAGGTACGCCCAATGAGCCCGGCGTTATGCCCCGTGATACTTTTCCTGGCATTGGACAGATATTTCAACGCCTTCAACCGAAGGGCCCATACCCCGAAATAACTCCGATCGCCTCATCTTAGTGCGCCCAGTGTTGGAATACATTCGAGAAAGTTGTAAAAAATCTTGTGGTTCCTGCAAAGAACCTTTCTTTGGATGAGGGGATGATGCCTTACAAAGGACGTCTTAGCATAAAAGTGTATAACCCCAAGAAGCTGAAGAAATATGGAGTGCAATTTTTTTTTATTACAGAGTCCAACACTGGATACGTCGTGGACTTCTTAGTGTATTCAAGGGTCTTCTCCACAATGCATGAAACTGTGTTCAGGCTTGTGGATCGTTTCCGTAACCAGGG
>NC_087211.1:36129499-36150176 GCF_015104395.2 Macrobrachium nipponense
CTTTTGTCGATGTAGCATAGAAAAGAGCTAGAAAAACATTATATTCAACTAATGACAAACTTGAATTTAGTAAGCATAACATTCTAAAATTACCCTATGATGAAAGGTTTTAAGATATTCCTAGAATTTTAAAGCTTTTTAACATAAATGTTGTTTTAAGTAATATTAATGTCAAAAGTTTAGTAATCAAAAATTCTCCTAAAGATCTTCCAGGCTGCATATATAAAGTTCCTTGCAAAAGTGTGATAAAGTCTATTACGGACAGACCGGTAAATCTCTTTCACATCTCAAACAGCACCAATATTCGGTGAGAACTGGGCAAATATCGAATGCATTATTCGTACATATGAGAGATTTAGATCATCCTATTAACTAGAGTCAAGCAAGAGCCTTAATCCCATGTAATGACACAGTTAAAAGGAATATCATTGAATCTTGTTTCATTCAGTCAAATAATAGAAATGTTCTAAATTTACGTCTTGGTTTATTTAAACCTGATGCTTTCATAATAAAAAGGTGTAGATAAATTTAAGCAACAAAATTAATATATTCAGTTTTTAAATGTTTTGGACTGTAAAGATACTTTGTAATTTCGGTTAGGGTCAAATCTGTTTAGGTTTGTGACCGTGTGATATCCGATAATCCTGGATTATCTCTTTTTCTTTTATTTTTACCTTTTGACAATTAACACCATCTGGTATTCTTGATCTTGTTGTGTGTACCTGAGGCCTTTTCTCTCCAATTGTATTTCATTAGCTCCTTGACAATGTCTTAGTAAAGACGAAAGCGCTTGGATTTCTGACTATCATTTTCCTGTGGCATTCGCTTATTTATGAAGTCACACATGTATCTATTATGATTTTTTAAGCATATCGGAAACCACACGCAACTTCTACGCCTTTTCTTTGAATTTTCTGAGCCTTGTTTCTTATCATTGCTCACAAACTGTACTCGACTTAAATTTCTACGGAAGTGTATGACGAGCAAGTGATGCCCAAGTCGATTTTACAGAGAGAATTCTTCGTTTAGCAGAGCGACCTTTCGATGAGTTTCAACGCATCATACTTCAGAAACACATTGACACCACAAAAGTGGAAGTAGATGATGCGTTTCGTACACTTAGAAGCAGACGGTATGGCTTTAATCAGACGGTTCCTGTCGATTGGAAGAATCGGATGCTGGATTATTGCTTCGGAAAATTGAGAAAGTGCTGCAATCGTCTTGAAAGGAAGCTTCAAGTATAGCTGAAGAATCTTACTGCTAAAAGCGACTGGACTAAGCATGCCAACGTGGACTTCATGATTTAATTTATCAGACAAAACCATGGATAGTGCTATGACAGCGGCTTTGGATATGGGTTAAGCTTCGGTGTATTTAATGGTAACCAGGACTGTGTCGACCATTTCGAAAATCCTTTTGTTATTTGGAAAAATTTAATCAAAACCTATGCCCTGATGATATCAATATTTGTAAAGGTATTGTGCATGGTGATTATGAATAAACCTTCTCCCCCTAATGTACCTGTGAGATTTCTCCAGGTTTTTAAGAAAATTAAAGACGACGAAACAGTGAAAGTGACAAAAGCAGATAAATCTAATGCGGTGGTAATAATGAATAAAAGTTACTATGTAAGTAAAATAATGACATTGCTAAATGATACTGATACTTATACGAAACTGAGGTCTGACCCCTACACAGACAGTGAACTCCCATTTTAATGTAAACAAATTCAATCCATTTTGAAGGGCTTGGACCATTTAATTAAACAGTTTACACCGCAATGCGCCTCCCTACCTTATATGTATGGTTTAGTCAAAAGACATAAAATCAATAACCCTATCAGACCAATCCTTAGTTCAGTGGGCTCAGTTACGTATAATTTATCTAAATGGCTTGTAAAAATTCTTACTCCCTTTCCTTTGGGTAGGAAACATTTCTCAACACGAATGTTAAAAACAATGTTGATTTTATAAACAACTTGAATAGTTTAAATTTGAATTTTGATTTCAATATGGTTAGTTTTTGAAGTTGTCTCTTTATTTACAAAGAGCCTGTAGATGACTTACTGAATATTTGGAGGATGAATTAGAATGTCATGACATTCCCGTAAGTGTAGCAAACCTCATAGTCTCATAAAGTTATGTATCAACAAATAGTAAATTTTGTTTTAATTGGGAATTTTTTGTACAAAAGTTTGGCATGGCTATGGGTAATCCCTTATCTCCTCTCCTTAGCAATATTTACATGGAATTTTTAGAGACAAAACTCTTACCAAGAATTTTGCCCCAAAAAGTTATATGGTTTAGGTATGTGGATGATATTTTCTGTATTTGGCCAGTTCACGAAAATCTCCAGAAACTCCTTGATAATCTCAATAATTTAGTCCCTTCTATGAAATTTACTGTAGAGGATGAAAGAAATTGTAATTTGAATTTTCGTGATGTAACTGTCCATAGAATGATAGAACAAATTTCAACCTTTTCAGTCTATCGAAAATCAACTAACTTTGCCTCTTCTGTTCATTACTACTCTAATCACCATCAAAATGTTATATTAAATTCTCTGTTTTATCTGGGATGTTCCTAAGGGCTTTACGTGTCTGTAGCCCGCAGTTTATTGATGCTGAAATTAAAACTATTTATGATATTGCATTGAAACTTAAATACCCAAGGACTTTTGTCGATGTGGCACGAAAAGAGCTAGAAAAACATTTTATTCAACTAATGACAAACTTGAATTTAGTAAGCATAAACATTCTAAAATTACCCTATGATGAAAGGTTTTTAGACTATTCAATGAATTTTAAAGCTTTTTAACATTAATGTTGTTTTTAGTAATATTAATGAAAAGTTTAGTAATCAAAAATTCTCCTAAAGATCTTCCAGGCTGCATATATGAAATTCCTTGCAAAAAGTGTGATATAAGTATTACGGACAGACCGGTAAATCCCTTTCACATTTCAAACAGCACCAATATTTGGTGAGAAATATCGAATGCATTATTCACAAATATGAGAGATTTAGATCATCCCATTTTAACTAGAGTCAAGCAAGAGCTTTAATCCCATGTAATGACACAGTTAAAGGAATATCATTTGAACCTTGTTTCATTAAGTCAAATAATAGAAATTTCTAAATTTATGTCTTGGTTTATTTAAACTTGATGCTTTCATAATAAAAAGGTGTAGATAAATTTAAGCAACAAAATTAATATATTCAGTTTTTAAATGTTTTGGACTGTAAAGATACTTTGTAATTTCGGTTAGGGTCAAATCTGTTTAGGTTTGTGACCGTGTGATATCCGATAATCCTGGATCATCTCTTTTTAATTTATACCCTTTTGACAATTAACACCATCTGGTATTTCTTGATCTTGTTGTGGTACCTGAGGCCTTTCTCTCCAATTGTATTCATTAGCTCCTTGACAATGTCTTAGTAAAGACGAAAGTGCTTGGATTTCTGACTATCATTTTCCTGTGGTATTCGCTTTATTATATATATCTATATATATATACTATATTATATATTACTAGTATATATATATATATATATATATATATATATATATATATATATATATCCCCTTATATATATATATATAATATATATAATATATATATATATTATATATATATATATATATATATAATATATATATTATATATATAATATATATAATATATATATATATATATATATATATATATATATATATATATATATATATATAGATATAATATATAAATATATATAATATAATATATATATATATATATGATATATAGAATATATATATATATATATATTATATATATATATAAATATATATATATATATATATATATATATATATATATATATATATATATATATATATATATAGATATACGTATATATATATATATATATATATATATATATATATATATATTATCACAAGTTATCTGAGTATTTCATATAACCAATGATTTTGAATTTGACTTCCGCACTGAAGTGTTCTAATTTCTATGAGATCTGGAGATTAATTATAATGGAAACTAATTTTTTAAATACTTACAGTGCAAGTCAAACACATACGTATCGGGCACAGATTTGAGAGAATATCATCTCATATCTGAAGTTTTATACTGAGTAGCATAGAATTAATTTAATTACATAAAACCAAAATTTCAATGCTATTGCTTTAAAACTAAGGATGAAGACAGAATTGACATTCATTAAGTATAGTTTTGAGATACAGTGTTCAAAGTTTTATTTATGTTTTTTACAAAGACAGTGTTAATAAATCATGATTATTAGGAATTTCAATATTCCTATTTTGGGTATTAATAAACCAAAGCTATGTTATTTATCATAATTAGTCATAAATAAAAATCCTTTTGCTCAAATAATGCGATATTATGATCTTTCCATGGAACTCTTATTAGACGTGAATTTTCTTCTTCTATATGTAGCGATATAGTTAAACCACTTTGCAAGCTCCCTCAGACTGCGTAATGGATGACCTTCAGATCCAACTCACCACCAACGAGGAAAATAAAGGGAAAGAGGGAAAGGTCCCTCGCCACACAATCTTAACCGCAGAGCCCCAGGCCACAACACCCTACCTCCACAACAACTGACTGACTATGCCCAGGTGTAGACAATCCCACTCACATGTAACTGCAGCAGTGTTTTTCCAGAAAAAATCCTACTTCACATTAAGGGTATCGCAGGGTCGGGGGTTAATTTTGAGTGACGGTCACGACTTGCAAGGTGTTACTCTATTTTGACTAAAGAGCACTACAAAATTTCAGTGAATTAGATAAAATTTCTTATTTTAACAAATATTTTCTTTAAAACATAGCATTTTTTATTTGTTTTTTAAAGTGTATCTCCTTCCTTATTTATCATTCAATTTAAAAGAACAAAGTAATAGCAGAAAGTTTAATACCTATCAAATAAAATGGCAAACTCAGAAATCCAACATGTGATGTGTGCTATTTAAAAAAAATATTTTAAAAAATTCAATTAAAAATACCCTAAAAGAATTATGTATTAGATATTGGTAAAAAAAAAAATTTTTGAGAAAAAAAAAAAACAAAAAAAGAAAAATAAATTTGCCGATGTGTTCTCTCACTATCTTATTCCAATTGCTTTTTAGATGATTAAAATCCATTCATAAATAAGGGAGTTTTTGGAATTTGAATGTAGAAATGTATGTTTTGAGAAAAACACAGTTAAATTTAAAGTTTGTTAACCAATTATTTGCTTTCAGAAGCATATTAAAGTTTTCTTGGAAAAGCCTACATGTCGTCTGTTTCTTCTTTTTTATAAGAGATATTATTCCCTCTAAAAAACAAACATTTATCACTTAAAGAAAATAGTTTATATTATTTTTGGGGGGTTATCGTAGAACGCCACTCTTCTCTTGTGCTGCCAAGTTTTTAGAAGGCTAATGAGCCCCTCCTTCATATCCTCCTTTTGGTGTTCTCTGCTTCTTTTGCTTTCTTGAATGCATAGCAGAGGCCTTCGTTTCCACTGGTCTTCCCGCTCTTTCATACTGAAGGCCTTTCAGGATTTCTATTGTCGTTTTTTTCTCATAATAGGCAGCAATGAACATGGTGCATAGCCAATATTATGTTCCATTGCTGTAATATGTTTTGATATATAAATGAAGATGTTGTTTCACCGATATGTTCTGTTTTCACACTTTCAGATGGCACCTCAAACTTACACGTTAGTTTCAAGTCAACATCAAAACTGTTTTTATCAATGTCAAGTGTTATATTACTGTCACACTGCCCGCAATATGTCGAACTAAAAGCGTCTTTTAGAGCTCTCAAGGGTAAGGAAACTATTTCTCCATCATTGCTTACACTCAGAACGTCTTCTTTTTCAGTCATATAACTTCTCAATAAAAAAAACTCTTAGGTTGGCTCCTGATAAAACACTGACATCACCTGCTACATCAGGGAAAGCAATTACATCTTGAAAATGCTCATTCTCTTCCTCCTCCCCCTCCTCATCATCAGATAACTTTAAAACAAAGTCGTCGGTGCCATCATCATCATCATCTTGATATATTTGTGCAAGGGAATAATAGATTTCCCTCGGAGCTCGTAATGGAAGTATTTGGCATCTCTTCAGCACACATGGCAGTTGCAACATGTCAGAAGCTACATTAGCTCTCTATACTTTTAGTTTCAAGATAGTTTTGATATTATGAGAGCTTGCTTCCCTTCATTTACTAAACTTCTTTTTTGGCATGTTAGTAGTATATTTAATACACAATTGATGTCTAAAAGTCTGAGGAAGTGTTGCAATTGATTGAAAAATAACAAATACACGATTGCATCTAAAAAAATACAAAGAATTCTCTCTTTGAGAGAAGTTAGCTCGCGTTATTCAGTCATGGGAAGAGTTGCCGTCTTTATCAGGAAAAACATATTTTGTAACGGCCATACGAAACAAAATGCAATGAAAAAGAAAACTCAAATTACTTAAAAGAATGAAATGGAGAAAATGAAAACAATGTAACAAACCACCCCCTAACCAGACCTTTATTTAATTCTCTACTTGGATGTGGCCTTTAAACCATTTAAAAAGCTTCGTATCGATATCTTACGTGTGGCAATGGCCGGGACCCAGATGTATGGAAATATGACGATAACTCATTTTCCCGAATTTGAGCCAATTTCGCCAAAATTACAGGCCGCTGATACCCTTAATGACACTTCACGCCCAAATGATCTTAAGATCAAAACACACACACACACACACCCATACCCATACCCCCCCACACACAACTTAATCAGAGACATAATCAGCCATCCATACAGGTCTTCTATTCCTCCGTGGACGGCGGATTTCCACGATTTCCCATTTCACTTTGACCACTCACTTGTGGTTTTCACTGATTTCTTTCTAAGACTGAATCATTCACTTGGCATTTTGCTTGAGCCATCAGATAGGGAAGCTAGAACTACAACTGGTCACACATCCAACACATGCCTCGGCATCCCATCCACGTAAATGTTGTTCAAGGAATTCACGAGCAACCTTCCCTTACGCCATTGAGTAGTACAACAGGCGTCCGGGGGCTTCACCCACACCTCCTCTCCCAGCTTAACTGAAAGGGGCATATCTTGGCTGGTATCTGCTCCTTTGGGGATACTGAAGGGTATCTCCACTCATATCTGTACACTACATGCTGTGGAACAGATGATTCATCTTTCCAGACCTTGGTGTGCTATTGTACCAGAATACTGCTTCAATAGGACTAATTCCTCCTCTCTCTGCAATAGCCTTGATGGTCCTATGGTGCCTTTAAACTATTCCATTTCCTCGCAGTCAATAAGCAGCCTGAAACGCCCTGACAATATTCCAATGCGACAACATACTGAACTACCTTTATCACACATTCTCAGGGTCCAACTTCTTGGCTAAATATAGTGTTCTGTCAATTCCCATATGGTGTTTATTATGCAACTCTGTTAGATCAACTACAGCACCTGCACAGAGATGTGCAAGCTCGACTTCATTGCTTGCCAACCAACTCTTCTTGACTCTCATCAAAATATCAGCTTTATTCTTCGCTGCAGGCACTATCTGAACCACAATATTCAAACCAAATTCTGTAATCAATTCCTTCAATGTTCCCAAACATCTCTTGATCAACATCATCATCTCTGCAGCTCCCTTTGTGTGAACACACTTCTCAGCATTTATTACAGATTTCAACCATGCTCCCACAGTTGCAGAGTCAGTTCTCAGCTCTGTTGACTCAAAGACCCCTTATAATGGCCACATTTTACCCCTTTGTTTCAAAACAGCTTCTAGTTTGACGGAAAACACTGATGAGGTTGAAATCATCCTTTTTTCTAAGCCAAGCAGCATCCTCAGCAACCTTGCCATTTATCTCTTAAACTATACCCATAACAATTTAGCTGGCATCACACCACACAACCCCATACTTAACACATGGCACACACCAATGCTCTCACAGGAAAACGTCTACTTACTCTCTCAATTACCTCTTTAATCATCAACATGGACTGCTCACCGACAGGATCCTCCCAAAGTGCTCCTGAGGCTCTTCTCTTAATGTAGCTGCATGCAACTCTTAACCATCCAGCTATGGGATAATGGCCCACTAATGTACTGCAAACTGAAAACAATTCCCTCCTTGTAAGTATATCTGTTAACTTCAGGCACTTTATTACCTCTGAAACATCAACTCTCCTCCAACTCTTAGCAGTTGCAATCCTAAAGCAGCTCCTCCATTGAGTGACTCAGGGGACTTTGTTATCAACCCAAATGTATTTAAGTGTCTAATTACCTCATCAGCAGAAGCTATTGATTCATTGACAAGAATGCCATCTACATATGACCTGGTTGCTCTCTTGATTTTTTCATCCTTACTCAAATACAGTCTTCAGTACCTTAAGACATAATCCATGGTGCTGAGTCTAACCCAAATCCCAACCTTGTAAGGCAAAATGTCTGGCCTTTATAGTTCACAAAGGTAGGTTGATATGGCCACAATTTTTCATCAACGCTCAACTTGTAGGTAGGCAACTTCCAAATCCACAACTAGACAAATTCTCATCTGTCTGTCGTCATTCACGTATTGTCTCACTGCATATGTCAGTCACATCATCACCAGTCTGACACTTGACATTCACATTAAGTTCCCGAAAATCAAGCACTGGTCTCACCTTATTCTTTGATGGCTGTTCTACTGCCATTAGAGGAATGATACCTTCTTTAACTTCTTTCCACGGAACTAAAATCCCTTCAGCAATCCACCTGTCCACTTCCTTCTCAAACTCTTCTTCTTCCAACCAATCAAACTTTTACCATGACTTATTTGTCAATGTCACAGGTTCATTGTTTTTCCAAAACCACCAGACTGTCCATTTCTGTCCATCAAATACTGCATGAAAGTCTGGGTCTTCAATAGCAACTGTTGGAAAACTGTCATCATTCTTACCACTAAGTCTATGCTCAATTTTCTTGACTAACTGAAGCAACCACCAAAGGCACCAAAACATACCTTGCCTTGGGTCACTGTGACACCTCCCAAGTGGTCAATAACATTAACTCCTAACACCACATCAACACCATTAACCAGCTGATCTGACAATACAGCCCTCACGGTTACACATTCACTGTTCACACCTACCTTCCCCCAATCTGCAACTCTACACTTAATATGACTCCCAGCAAAAGCACTGATATACACCTCACCTATACATTGAGGTATCTGGAATGTACCACCAATGTAGAGCAGCCTGTATCCACAAGTCCTTTTTGCAGGCTCATTGCCAATCCAAACATCAATTATTGGCAATGTATCAAGGTGTGCCTTTCTATCATCACAAGGGCAGCTACAGGCGCAGCAGTCACCCCTTAGTCCGTTCCGTCCGCAACCTATTCTAACGACGACTAGCAATATGACCAATTTTATTACACCTAAAACATCTCACCTGTGTCTCTTTACAGCCTTTTATCGTATGAGGGCCACCACATCGGAAACATTGACCCCTAAGCTGGATAGGGCTAGTCCTATTCTCAGTCTCCCACCACCACCTCCTCCATTCTTCCTAACAGTCACAGCTAACACCACCTTGCTGTTTTGATGACAAAATCCTAGCATGATTGAGCAATTCACTCATTGCCATCATCATCACATTTGGCACTTGCTGTAAAGCAACACTAATATATCCGGAAACCATGACAAAAAGTTAGTTTCACCACATTTCTAAATCAACCTTATCAAACTTAGCTAAACTGGCCAACCTCCTAATCTCCATTGGCATACACATCAACTGGTTCTCCTGTCCACTTCATCTGAACCAGTTTTCCAAAAGCAGAGAAATCAGTAAATGCTACTTTCAGTTTTTCCTGAATTTTCACTGCATTTTCTTTTTCTTCATCACTCATCTCCAAATAAAATGCCTGAGCATCACCCTCCAAATACAATGGAATAAAACTGGCTAAGTTTGATATATTCTGTAGCTTCCCCACTAAGGTTACCTTCTTCAACCATACAACGTCTCCTTCGCCGGTGCACGGCTTAATCATGTCCATTGTAATTTTAGACGCCATACTTTCTTGGAAGAGGCCTAGATAACTTGTAGTTAAACTCACCTTGCAAGCTCCCTCAGAGTGCATAATGGATGACCTCTAAGATCCAACTCACCAACCAATGAGGAAAATAAAGGGAAAGAGAGAAAGGTAACTTGCCACAAACTCTTAACCATAGAGCCCCGGGCCACTACACCCTACCTCCACAACTGACTGACTACTGCCCAGGTGTAGAAAATCCCACTCACACGTAACTGCAGAAGCGTTTAAAAAAAATCCTACTTAACATTAATGACACAACAAGAGAGACGTTTTGCTGTCTTTTCCTCTTTGGCACGATGAGAACCTTGCCGAAACAAAGAAAAATAGACATAAAAGCAAGCAAATGTCAGAGGTGAAACTCGAATGTACTCTCTTGCATGTTTCTGCTCACAGCAAAGGGTGTAAAGCTCAGTCTTCCTGTCTTGTGACTCATGGAATCTCTACAGATGCCATTACTCACAATTTGTTTGCTAATAATAATCAAAATTTACGATAACATAAGAAATACTGCATTTTCTTGTATGGATCGATGTTTTTGGCTTATTGAGTTACTTTTACTAATTGAAAGTAAGAGGAATTTTGATAAAATATTTTGTATACGCATTCTCCATTGCCATACAAAGCTCCATGAATTTTTTTTTATGATTTTGCATTTTTCCCCTCTATTGACCGGCCGGTGCCCTTAAGATTTTACTCATGTGAAAAATGTTATTCAACTAACCTTGTAACAAAATATGGTACAGTAAGTCAAACAAAGCAAAAAATATGACAATACATACCTACGTATGCATGCATCATTTGATGGCATCATGAACTTCCTGTAGTTTTGGTTTTGTATTTTTATGTTTATAAAGTAAATGATAATTCATTAAAGAATTTGTACATTACTGATATGAGTGTATGAGAAAGAAGTATGTACATTAAA
This sequence comes from Macrobrachium nipponense, assembly GCF_015104395.2. Classification (NCBI taxonomy): domain Eukaryota; kingdom Metazoa; phylum Arthropoda; class Malacostraca; order Decapoda; family Palaemonidae; genus Macrobrachium; species Macrobrachium nipponense. The sequence continues at coordinate 36,140,537 of NC_087211.1, forward strand.
GCCTAATATAGCAACACAACACTCTCTTACACTTATTTTGTTGATACTCTATGCTATAGTATTCTCGTTTACATTTTTACTGTATTTTCTATTTTTTTAAGTTTTACAAAACAAAAAAGTATGTATGCACACAATCATTCTATGCCATCGATGAATTTGGCACAGCCTGTTTGGTTTTGTCTTGCCTACACGTGAAATTCACATTTTTATTTATTTTTACTGCTATATAATTGAAATAACAAGTGATAAAATATTCTCTTTTGGATTTTGCACATGGATGTGTGTTACACTTGGGTAGCGCCTAGGTCTATATTTCACTAATAAGATGAACATTTTTATATCATGTATGGCAATACAATATGGTAACAACACAGATAAGGTACTGTATAAAAATATATTAAATGATCATAAAACCATAGTAGGCTGCAAGTACGCACATGTAGGCAGGCTTCTGCTTCTGTTTATGAACTATGTCATTTACAAGAGAGAAAAAGATGTTACATTTTTTCCAGTGTATTTATGCAATAATTTCTTTTAATAAATATGGGGGAGAAAAGATAATTTTGCATAGTTTTCAGTTTAAAGTGATGGGTGTTTATTATAAGCATATCAAGTATTTACAGTCACATGGTATTGACAAGATTAGGTGAGGAAAGATAAGAGCTGCCATTGAACACCCTATATTTTTTTTTACACGCCATTATTTAGATTTCACCATTATCCCACATACCCCTGGCTCTATTAATTTGGATAATGAAAGGTTTACTACACACACATATATAAATAAACTGAAAGCCAAGGAGTGTTAGCAGGGCTGAGTGGGTTTATGGAAGGGTTTTTTGTTGGGGGGTGGAAATCTAGGAAAAGTTTCCAAGGGGGGATGGGGGATTAGGGCAGCCAGATGGGCTACATGTGATGGGAAGGAGGAGTACTAACAACACTGTTTACAGGAATGAGCATGCAGAGAAGGGGTTATTGGAGAGAGAGAGAGAGAGAGAGAGAGAGAGAGAGAGAGAGAGAGAGAGAGAGAGTGTGTGTGTGTGTGTGTGTGTGTGTGTGTGTGTGTGTGTGTGTGTGTGTGTGTGTGTGTAGAAAAGTTCAGCAAGGGTATATACTGCTAAATTTGAGCTGCAAGTTGTGGCTGAAACTGAGGAAAGAATGTTCAACTGCTAACGACTGTTATCGTGCATCAGCAACACAGATGAAATTTCCGCAAACTTTGGTATAGTACCATCAAACTTGACCGTAAACAAAATTTGAGAGAAACGTGTTTTAAAACTATTTGGCATGAAAGAACACATTGTACTGTTTTCACTTCGATAAAAGATAAATATGTAAAGCTCGTAGTATTCTGATGAAATAACGGAAAATATCGAACAAACACTGTTGAATTTATTTTTTATGCAATAAACATGCCCTCAGCACCATCTGATAACAAAAGAGAATAACTAAATTTTGTTCACAACGATACATATTCAAGTGACACTTCAACTTGAAAACACTTGGTGTGACTTAAAATAACTTTGTCCCATATCAATAGAGTATCTACAGATTTATTTATGCTAATTAGAAGCAGGAAAATTGATCTGATTTCAGTTCAGTACAGCAAAATAAACTTACCTCGCAATTGTCCTCAGCTGATTTCCAAACCAAAACATTGCTCTTTGTATTCTAATACAATAGTAATATGAAAATACATCGTGCAAAAATTAAATAAATAAATAAACAAATAAATAAATAAATAAATAAATGAATGAATGAATGAATGAATGAATGAATGAATGAATGAATGAATAAATAAATAAAGTGTTTCTGAACGAATTATTTATTTTTACATTATTATAAATTGGGAAAGTCGATTCAAGTTACGAAATTTTCGAGTCACGAACAGCGTCCTCGACTTAATTAAGCTCATGAACTGACTTTGTTTGTCAAACGTTTATGTTGCAATTTCTGTTTTTCGAACAAAATTTTCCAGTAAATTTTGTATTGTTGGTTGAACAAATGCTCATACTTCAAACTGATCATTATTTATGCTAATTAGAAGCAGGAAAATTGCTCTGATTTCAGTTCAGTACAGCAAAATAAACTTACCTCGCAATTGCCCTCTGCTGATTTCCAAACCAAAACATTGCTCTTTGTATTCTAATACAATAGTAATATGAAAATACATAAAAATATTATTGGATGCTGTGAAGTTAAGCAAGACTTTGTGCAAAAATTAAATAAATAAATAAATAAATAAATAAATAAATAAATAACAAATAAATAAATAAATAGTGTTTCTGAACTAATTATTTATTTTTACATTATTATAAATTGGGAAAGTTGATTCAAGTTACGAATTTTTCGAGTCACAAACAGCGTCCTCGACTTAATTAAGCTCATGAACTGACTTTTTTGTCAAACGTTTCTTATGTTGCAATTGCCGTTTTTCGAACAAAATTTTCCAGAAAATTTTGTATCGTTGGTTGAACAAATGCTCATACTTCAAACTGACTCATTATTTAGTTTATACTTGTATTCGACGGCCTACTGCATCTTACAAGTAGTAGTGTATTAAAATTTTTATTTTATATTTACAATATATAGTTTAATGATAACCCTTCATAAGTGTTGCACTGAAGTCACCAACTCCAACCCACCCCCTGAAGTTCATCATGCAATCTTCTCCCTTCAGGATGCAATTCCAAACATGTTCAAGGGTCTGTATGGTGACATCCTTCCAAGCAACAGCAAAGTTGTAGATGACAGACTTCAGCAAATACATTTGAAGATTGTCAAGTGTCCACTAACCCCAGATATCCATGCCTTGCTCCTTCTCCTCCTCTTCATCCTACAACACTACCATACCATCACCTCCTTCAGGAACTTCTTCCAGTATATTGGCTGAAAAAGTGTGGTCACAAAAGGCAAAAAAATTACCCTAACAAAACCTTCATTACCAGCCAACTGGGTTACATTTGGATGTGTAGACACATTACCCATTAGAAGCAAACCCTTCAACCCATGTCTAGAAATACCATGGTCCTTTGTTGACAAACAACCTTCTTACAAAGGTGAACATGGGACCAATCAGTTATAATCGTATAAGTTAACCAAGCCTTTGCTAAACATTTCCATGTCGCTGGGAGCCTGTCCATTAATCCATGCAAGGCACATAGTACATTTGAATGTCCATCTACCAATGGTTTGCAAGAAGATGGCTACCAGAAGCATTTGCACACAAAGGTTGCAAAAGAGTTACTTGGAAAGCTTTCAACCAGATGTGACCCAAAACAATGCCTTTAGTTATCAAATCTCTCGACGTCTGCTGGAATTCATGCATTTTCTCCACAGAAACCAGAAACGTGTGTAAGCTTTGCTTCGAGTCTTGTAAGTAAGCCCCTACAGAATCTTGAATTGAAACAGCCAGCCTTCGGACACCTTAAAGTTGGCAATCCCGTGCAGGCTTGAGAACTATGTAGCTGCAGCCTCAACTCAACACAGCGCATGTGCGTGCCAGCAGCTCTTTGCTGACGAAACCAGATATAGGTCGCCTGTCCAAACTTTTCATGACAGGGTTTAGCAATCATCTCATGGGCCTGGCTTCACTTATATAATCTTCCTGAAGTCTATCACGTATTTCTTCAGCTTATCTCTGGCATTCTTGATATCCTACAAGATAAGGCACTTGTATTATACATCTGCTAGACCAGCCTGCCTAGATTCTCTCAACAATTTTAAGCTTCATCTGTAGGGTCAACACCTTTCTCACTCTCTTAAGACAAGTTTGGGCAATACAGAGATTATACACACCTCACATACAACTAACAGCAGCTGCAATGCTGCAGGCACAGCAACTACAGCAACAGAATACAGGGAAAGCATTGCAACACAGTCACAGAGCCCTCCCTAAAGCAAATACTGAGAAACCGACTGGAACTGAGCACAGAAGGCAGCTTTGCTACCAAGTGCACTGATAACCGACTGGAACTGAATTCACAAAAGGCTGCTCTGCTACCAAATGCACTGATATGTACTCTTCAAATGTAGCCAAACAGAGAAGGAAATATTTTTAATGTGACCTTGATGCATAGTCAATTAGCCATTTAAAGTATATATATATATATATATATATATATATATATATATATATATATATATATATATATATATATATATATATATATATATATATATATATATATATATATATATATATATATATATATATATATATATATATATATATATATATATATATATATATATATATATATATATATATATATATATAAACATTACGTAATACAGGTAGTGTTCAAGTTACGATAATTCGTCTTACTATAGTACGATTTTATGATGGGGTTAGCAATTAATACTGATATGACAATATTTTGAAAATATTTTAAAATTTTGCTCGTAACTGGTGTTGGCAGTTACGTACATCAGGGAGCGACCAAATTACAATAGCCTAACTTTACCCGATCTTCTGGTTAAATCAGTTAAAAAAAAACAGCAAGAGATTGATGAAAGTATTGTTTTAATGTTATATGTGCTGCGTAAATGTATACAGCCATGAACAACATTATGTAGAATAGGATCTTATCTATTTTTTATGGAATAACTTTGTTTGCTATAGATCAAAGATCAGCAAGGAAACATACTGTTAATTTAAACTAAGTTGTAGCTGAAGCTGAGAACACTTTTCGAGCTGCTAATGACTATTATCATGCATCAGAACAAGGATAAAACTCCCGTAAACTTATGCCATCAAGCATAACTGTAGATAAAATTGGGAGAGAATCATTTGAATCAAAACTTCAGGTCTTGGAAGAACACATTTTACTGGTTTTTTCACGCCAATAAAAGATAACAGTAATGCTTGTACTACAATGAAATCAAGTGAAAATAGGGAACAAAACCATGCAATTTTTTTGCACAACAAACATGCCCACAACACAATCTGTTAACAAGAAAAAAATAATTTAGTTCACGAGATGTATCAAATTCATATTTAATTAAAAGCACGTCGCATAATAAAATATTACCTTGTCTCTAGATATTTTATGCTAACTAGAAGCAAGGCAATTCACTTCAAATTGAGTTAAATAAGGCGAAATGAAATCATATTTGCCATTGGCTGATTTCTTAACCAAACCTTGACTGCTTTCTTAGTATCTTATGATACAATATGAGAAAACATACATTATTATTGGATACAGTAACGTATACCTTTTTAAGATTCACGGAATAGGTGCATATTCGTTGTGCTTTTATTGCACAAATATACATAGCCATCAACAGCCTGACATCGCTCAATTATGCCCATGTCAGTCCGAATCTAATTCCAGTTTTGTGTCCATTTTTTTTTCCCTACTGATATATTGTGTCCATTTTTTTTCCCCTACTGATATATCATAGTCAGAATGCATTGAACCTCCAAATTGACTTATATTAACCCTCTTACGCCGATTGGACGTATTAAACGTCGAGATAAAATGTCTCTCGGGTGCCAATTGGACGTATTACACGTCGACATAAAAAAAGTTTTTTTTAAAATTCGCGGAAAAATACTTATAGGCCTACCAGCCGAAAACTTTTGAATCACACGCCTTGGGGAATGCTGGGAGTTCACGGATCAAGCTGCTGTTTTGTTTAGAAGCATGACCCAAGTGCGCATGCACGAAATGCCTCCTTCTCGCACCAGCCAGCATCAGCGACGAGTCATCCGAGAGCGATCTTTTGCCGCAATAGTGTTTTTCCGAACTTGTGCAAGACTTTGAGTATTTGTGTTGCTACAGGACGTTCATAGAGATGTCTCAACGATGTATGGAACGCGAAAGGCGCGTTTTACCCGTCGGAAGGGATCGTGTGAGGCATATTCTGGACTTGGATGCTGGCAAAGGGCCAAGCACCCAAGATGACCTGGCGCCTCAAGGCCGTTCTGTTCGGCCACGTGTGGATGAAAGTGGTTTAGGATCACAACGTGTGTCTCATATGCCTTTAGTAACCCCTAGGAAGCATCGGGGTGTCCTTAGGGGCCTTCGTAAGAATTTGGGAGGCCTCCAACCAAGGGACATAGAGCAGTATTTTTATTAATTTTTTCTTTGGAGCTCGATGCGGGAGTATGTCGCAAGTCCTCATTTTGATGGAGGTTGCGGTCATACCAGTGATAGGACAATTCACTCCCGATGTCAGTGACGATAAATATTTGCCCCCAATGTCCGTTCAAGGCTCACATCCCGAAAGTGAATTAGAATTCAGTGGTTTCAGTGCGTATGAGGGGGAATCTGAGGAGGGGGAGGATGAGGATATGGGGTCTAGTTTTATCGCGGATGACGATACAGAAAGCGAAGGCCTAAGTGAGGGAGATGGGCCAGTGGGGGGGGTTTCCATGTGCGAAATCGTGCCCACGTAGAAGGTCCGATCGTTGCGCCAGCCAAGGTGAAGGTCGGTCGTCCGAAAGCGACGATGGGTGGACGGAGGACCCCACCCCACCTAACATGCACCCATTCACGGCAAACCCTGGGCTCACTGTACCTGTTCCTCTCACTGCTCTGGGGTTCATCCAGCTGTTCCTTGTGCGGGAATTGCTGGAGTACCTGGTAGCAGAGACGGCGGAGTACGCTCGGTACTGCCGTGATGAACTGCGCACGACATTATCGTATCGCTGGCAGGGCTGCAACCTCATTGACATGGTGCATTTTGTGGGGCTCCACATTTTCTTTGGATTGATGCCTGCTGCCGACGTCAGGCAATATTGGAGGCGTAATTTTTTTTTAGGTACGCCCAATGTGCCCGGCATTATGCCCCGTGATACTTTAATGGCGTTGGACAGATATTTCAACGCCTTCAACCGAAGGGCCATACCCCGAAATAATTCCGATCGCCTCATCTTAGTGCGCCCAGTCTTGGAATACATTCGAGAACGTTGTAAAAATCTTGTGGTTCCTGAAAGAACCTTTCTTTGGATGAGGGGATGGTGCCTTACAAAGGACGTCTTAGCATAAAAGTGTATAACCCCAAGAAGCCAAAGAAATGAGGAGTGAAATTTTTTTTTTTATTACAGAGTCCAACACTGGATACGTCGTGGACTTCTTAAGTGTATTCTGGGGTCTTCTCCACAATGCATGAAACTGTGTTCAGGCTTGTGGATCGTTTCCGTAACCAGGGATACCACCTGTTTATGGATAATTATTATAACTCGGTATCCCTGGCCCAGGAACTGTATGAAGCAGGTGTTCACGTCAGTGGTACCCTTCGGTTGGTGCGTGGGGCCCCGAATGTCCTCAAGAGGTTCGCTAGCCATCTGCAAAACCTGGCAAGAGGAGAGAAACGGTGGCGGCGGAAGGGAGCTGTCTTCGTCATCTGTTGGAAGGGTGTCCGACTCGTCCCCATGATTATGACGAGCCATGAACCCATCCAAGAGGAGGTCGTACAGTGGAAGAAGACACGTCGACAGGGCCGAGTTGTGTATGAGGAGTTTTGTGCAGACCACCCTACCGTCATTGGGCACTACAATAGGCACATGGGAGGAGTTGATCTCTTTGATCAAGCATCCAGTATTATCCCTTCGCCAGGAGAACCAGGAGGTGGACCCAGAAGCTCCTCAAGTACATTCTTCAGTTGGCCCTCCAAAATGCCTACATTCTCTACAGTGGGTACTACGGTCCCGGTCTCCGGAGGATGACCCACTTGCAGTTCCTCGAGGCAGCCGGGGATGCCCTCATCCACTTCAATCCCGATGAGTGGCCTTTCATGTCTGGCCCCTTGCCCTGAGCTGCTGATCTGCCCCTATAGGAAAGGGCAGACCTTAGGAGGGCCAACTTCGGTCATCCTGCTCCTGCCGCTGCCACCTCTGCTGCTGGCCCCACCCGCACCAGTTCTCATCGGGTAGTGGACCCTGTGTGTCGGCTGCACCCAGGGGATCACACACTGGAGCTCTTACAAGGGCCCAGGCAGAAACGGTGCCAGGTGTGCCATACGAATGGCAGAAGGAGAGACACCCTGTTCTTCTGTCACACCTGCAAAATAGCTCTATGCAGGTTCGGGGAGTGTGACCGCAATTACCACACTGCGGTCTTTTATTGGAGTGCGCCTCAGCGACAGACAGCGGAAGGTGCACGGGACCGCGTGTCTCCCTCCTCCACCTGTACCTTGTCATGTCGAGAGGAAAAAAATGCAGGACTCATCAATGGAGGAGGGAGAAAACAAGAATAGAACGAAGAGTCAGGATTACGAGTGAGTATTCTGCATTTATTTTATATTTATTTTTATGTTTATTACAAGTTTTTATATATCCGTATCTGTGCATGATATTATATATTTCATTGTATGCAAAAAGAAAAGTGTTACCTGCATTCCTTTTATTTATGTATTCGTACCAGAATTGAAAAATGTAAATAAATAAATAAAATTAATAAATATATATATATATATATATATATAGATATATATATATATATATATATATATATAAACATATATATATTGGTATATTGGTAGTTTTAATAAGCAAATTACATAACAGTCTGGTAATATTCAGTCATTTATCTTCACTCTGAAACAAATTGGAGGTCACTAGAACAAAATTCAGATTTATGGTGAATTTTTGAAAAAAAACATTCTTCTTCCCTCCGTGCGCCAATTCTCGGCCACAAATCTCCAAAATGCGTACGTCGCATTCTTCTAATATTTGTTCCTTTTCATATTAGGCCTTTTATAGTTTCATATATAAAAATGTGAGCAATTTCATGCAGAATACAACAAAAAATATTTGGTTATAGCTTTTCTCATTTTCGAAATATTTGCATATAAATCACGATAAATAGGAAAAAAAACTATGTTCAGTCAACTTTGACTCAACCGAAATGGTAGAAAAATGCATTTGTAAGCTAAAACTCTTACAGTCTAGTAATATTCAGTCATTTATCTTCACTTTAAAACAAATTGGAATTCTCTAGAACAATATTCAGATTTATGGTGAATTTTTGAAAAAACATTTTTCTTCCCTCCGTGCGCCGATTCTCGGCCGCAAATCTCCGAAATGCGTTAGTTTCATTCTCCTAATATTTGTTCCTTTTCATATTAGGCCTTTTATAGTTTCATATATAAAAATGTGCGCAATTTCATGCAGAATACAACAAAAAATATTTGAAGGTTGTAGCTTTTCTCATTTTTGAAATATTTGCATATAAATCACGATAAATAGGAAAAAAACTATGTTCGGTCAAATTTGACTCGACCGAAATGGTCGAAAAACGCATTTGTAATCTAAAACTCTTACATTCTAGTAATATTCAGTCATTTATCTTCACTTTAAAACAAATTGGAAGTCTCTAGAACAATATTCAGATTTATTGTGAATTTTTGAAAAAAAAAACTTTTTCTTCCCTTCGCCCGCCGATTCTCGGCCGCAAATCTCCGAAATGCGTACATCGCATTTCTAACCTAATATTTGTTCCTTTTCATTTTAGGCCTTTTATACAGTTTCATACATGAAAATGTGCACAATTTCATGCAAAATACAACAAAAAATATTTGAAGGTTGTAGCCTTTTCTCATTTTTGAAATACTTGCATATAAATCACGATAAACAGGAAAAAACTACGTTCGGTCAACTTTGACTCAACCGAAATGGTAGAACTGCAATTTG
>NC_087211.1:36150676-36188176 GCF_015104395.2 Macrobrachium nipponense
GAAAAGTGAAACTGAAGGAAAACCTCACATTTGCACTTTGAAACAATTGTTGAGAGAGGGTGAATAGGAAGATGGAAGAAATAATATGAATGGATGTATAGTAAAAGAAATGAAAGGGGCTGCAGCTAAGGGTCAAGTGACGCCTCAAAGAACCTTTAGTAATGCCTAAAGTGCACCCCATGAGGTGCACTGATGGCACTAACCTCACTATGGGGATGAGTCTTTTTTGGCCCTTGGAAGTGCTCCGGACACTTTTCCCGCAAAATTTGTTCAAACTGAATGGCACAAAATGTTGATCATCAGAGGACGATACCCAGAATTTACTCTCACAAAGGGTTGATTTTTATGACTGTATATATTTATTTTACATAAATATTGCAGTTTTGTAGGCCATGCAGATAGTGATAAGTGAATGCAGATAATCAAATTCCTATTACATAAAATAAAAACCTGCCTATCTATATGGCCTTATTAACATGAGTTAACAATGTCAATTATTAACAAAAACTTTTATATGTCAGGCAGTTTTTTACAATAATGTTATCAGTACAACTGTTAGAATATGAAGCTATTACAGAAGCAACAAATACGTTTAATTTAATGTTACTTCACGAGATTAACAACACTCCTCTCAATATAGAAATAATTTACTGAGATTTGTTAAAGGGTGCGATTCTGGGATTAAAACAACAAAGCTAAATAAATCTAGACTTTATAATCAAAACTTAAATTTAAAAGTTGATAATGCAATACGATTAATACGTACCTGTATGCAGATTTTAATAATAAATTCACTGATACTCTAAATATCCCTAAACAAATTCACAGTCTTGAATTGATATCAATTTTCCCTATAAAAGCACATTCCCAAAATGATATCTGAATATTCACAAACATAAGGTAAAATTGCTTTTGATTATACAAAGATTGCACGGAACTTAAATATTAATATTGTAGATACAGGCGGCCCGCAGTTACCGTCACCATCAATAAGTGGCATTTCGATTTTATGACGCTTGTTAAATATATTCATAACTGGGTTTTACACTCCATAGGGTTTATGGTGCTGTTGTCTGGTTATCAGTTTCTTAGGCTAGTTGCTGAGACTGCCTCATAAAATATGAACATAACGAATATCTATCTTTTCCTCTGCTCTTTTAAAAGGTTATCCATTACTTCCCTTATCCCATAATACTGTATGTAGTCTTGTATTGGTATTTGTGTTATAAAATACAAACAAACCAATCATGTTTTGGTTTGGAAAAATCAGATAAGGGCAGAGGTAAGATTATTTCACTGTATGTACGTATTTAACTCGATTCAGAGCGATTTTCTTGCTTCTACTTAGCATAAATTAATCTCCAGAAATTCTATTCATATCTGACAAGGTTATTTTTCTATATATGAAGTGTTTTTAAATTGAAAATTGACTTAAATACATACACTAGACTTAGTTATTGTTTTGTTAATAGGTGACACTGTTGTCTGGTTATCAGTACGTATTTCGGTACTTCCCGAAGCACCGAGAGACCCTCATAAAATACAAACAACGAACATGCATCTTTTCCTTGGCTCTTTTAAAAAGTTGTGCTTTACTTCACTTATCCACTAATACTGTATGTAGTCTCATATTACTACGTATAGTATTATAAAATACAAACAAAGCGATCTATCTATTGGTTTGGGAAAATCAGCTGAGGGCAGAGGCAGGGTTCTTTCGTCCTACTTAACTCGATTCAGAGGTTTTCTTGCTTCTATTTAGCATAAATAGGTTATTTTTCGTTATATGAACAGCTTTTAAGATGAAATATGACTTAAATATGTACATCTTGTTGTGAACTTGATTGTTATTTTTTCATTAATAGATGGTGTCAGGAGCATGTTATTTTGTGTATAAAAAAAAAAGGAAAAAAAATTACTACGTTCATTATTTTCATCCCATTTCATAGTAATACAATATTTGTGTATTTATCTGTTACTGGCATGAAAACAACAGTAAAATATGTTCTTTCATGGCCAATATTTTTTATTAAAACACTTTTTCTCCACTATTATTTCCCGTAGAGTTGCATTCATGCTGCTGATGCATGATAATTTAGTCTTCAGCAGTGTGAACATTTTGTTTTCTCAGCTTCAGCTACAACTGCAGCTTAAATTTAGTAGTACTGCTTCCTTGCCAATATTTTTCCATACCAAATAAAGGTATAGTAATGCAAAAATATTAAAGTCCTGTTCTACTTAACATTATTTGTAACATAACTATGGTAATTTTTTCCTATTGTACGTTGGCTGAAATGCAAGCAAAACAGTGTTACAGTAAGGCCTCGATAATTGCGGGAGATAGGGCCCAGAAACCCCCTTTGATGCATAAATACCCGTGTTACCCTGGTACCCCCATCAAAAATTGCTTAAAACTGCCTACTTTAATAATAACCCACCCAAGACCACTATTCCAATGTTTATAACTGCCTACTTTAGTTCAAACACCAAATATGTCTTCAACTATCACCTTACACTAAATTCAAGACAGTTTCAAAGTTATTTTACAAAATTAGCCTTAAAAATATATGTAGTATACATAATACTGTACATATGCAGCCTACTAGCCTATGGATTACAGCTAGAAGCCTACATACGCATGAGCTATTACATACTCACGTGAGCCTCTTTTCTTTTACAAGGAAAGAGGGGGAGACAGGTAAGAGAAATATCAAAATTATGTCAATCATATGAGTAGTCATCAACGATCTATGTTGATAACGATGGCGACGATTTTGCAGTGCAATCGGACGAATAATAAAGATAATGTTACCAGCAGCATGCAGCGAAACATCTCTTCCCTTCTTCACAACACATGTAAATATATTACATGTAATACCTTCATCTGATGTTCAGGCTTCTTTCCCATAAGAGTAAAAGAATCAGGGCTTTTGGATGGCACATAATTGACTCGTTTATATGGGTACAATTTAAAGAACACGGTGAACACCACTTCAGTAACATAAACAAAACATGGGTAGGCCAGTGTTGCCAAATGGAAATGGCAATTTCTTGCTATATTTTGCTCCATAAAGTGCTAAAAAATTCACATCATAAACAACAATGCCACCCAGCCAACTTCAACCAATTAATATTTTTTTCAATTCAAACATGTTTCTAACATACACAGTGTACTTGTACATTACGTTACATAATTCCTAATAATTTTGAAACCTATTCTGTTCAATTTCTGAAAGTGGTTTTGTAATATTCTGTTCTTTTTTCTTACATGATATATCAAACATGGTAGAATAAAAGAAATATTCAGCTTAACATTACAAAGATTTGATGTCAAAATAAGTTTGCTATATGCATTTACAAACAAATGCAAATTTTCCTGCCAGATGCTAGATTGAAAATTTTCTTGCTAATTACCTCAAGAAAATGAAAGCTAGGATTTAAAGTGCAAAATTGGTAACACTGGACTCAACAGATCTGCACATTGTCCTACTACAGAATTGTACATTAGTTATGTGAAGATGGTGTTAGTAGTATAAATGATAGTTATTGTATCATTAAAAATATCAAAATAAATGAAGTCACAAAGCCGATTGTATGTCATGTTTTTCCTAAACGCGTAGCCTAAAAGGAAAACATTATTTTGTTTGTCTCGTTGCTGCCACAAGTAAGAAATCGCACATCCTAACGTCTAATTATGGTAATTATCGTAATTGCTGTAATCAGTTGTTTTACTTACAGTATCAAAAGTTGTATCGCTAGTGATTCACTTGAATAATCTAGTTTTTACCATTAATATTAGGTTACATATGTTTTCTTTAGTGTTGATAGTTGTGACTGTAGCAAACTATTGATACGACTATCAACACTTCAAGGGTTAGCCTATCATTAAAAATATCACAGGATTTTATGTTGTCACAGAATGCTCTTACTTTATATATTTTCAACAATTTTAAGTTCAATTGTGATTCTTACCGTTTTCCTCACCAAATGAGCATGGGAACAACACCTATTAGCAGCAGTCACTGAACCACTTTTGTTTACAAAAATCATATAATTCCTAACAATGCAGAGTACATATGGTCATTCTAAACTGTTATTTACTACCAAAATAAGATGATATTTTGTATTGAAAATGAATGTTACGTATATTCCAAACATTATTACTACCATGACTAGTACTATTAAAATTTCTAAAGATAATCTTGCTGTGAACGCTACCATATTTTGATTTTCATATACGTACGTACATTTTGTCAGCTGGCTGGCCTCGCATAGATAAAGTTGATTTCACTGATATGGAATTACTCCCTCCACGAATATGAAGATAATATATAAGGTAAAAAATGGTTTTACGTATTTTGTTTACGCTTCGTCACCAATAGCAAACAACAATACGATAATCCATGACATCGTTTGTATGACTGCATTGTTCTGAGAAGTTAGACACTTATACTACCAAAATAATAATGCAGTTCAAATTAATTTTAGCCTTAATGTTATTACTACCGTAATTACACTACTTCTACTAAAATTTCTAAAAAGGTTATCGAAAAAAGGTCACTGTGAACGCAAAATATACATACTAAATTTTCATAACTTTATATGTTTACATTTTGTGGCTAGCCACTCGGAGTATACTAAGTTGAGTACAGTTATGTGGAATTATTCCTTGAATAGGCTATTTATTTATGGCGCCATAATGGCACTTATGGCACCTCTGTTAGGTATGTTATGGCACCAAAACTCTATTATTGGCACCAATCACCGGAACTCTCCCCATTAGGGCGCCATAAATCGGTGATTTTATGGCGCTAGACAAGCCCCATAAACCCAGATCGCCAATAACTGAGTCCACTGATAACCGGGGACTGCCTGTAAATTGTTTTTCTCTCCAGTACCATCAATTTTAATAAGATCAGGGATATTTAGAGTAAATATGTGATAGCACCCGTAAATAATGCTAATTGTAACTTTGGCAAATGTAAAAAATTTTATGTTAGTTCTAATTTCAGAATCAGACTCCAGTAACAACTTTGAGGTGGAATACTGATTAAATATTAATAAATTATTCTAGACATCCTTACTTGCTTCATATAATCTATCTTTTATATATACCATACAAAATTTCATAGTAAAAGTCCTAAAAAAATTTATATTACAAGCTTAGTAAATTGCATTTATACAGATAAATATCTGTAATTTGATAATAACTGGAGCATTTAAAAAACAGGAAAGTACTAGATTTAAACAGGTCCTGGTAATTATTTGCTATCCTCATTTGATTTTAGTACTCTGTATGCTATTGCCATAGGATGATCAAATTAGATGCATTTCAGTAGGTAGTCCCTGGTTATCAGCGATCCGGTTTTATGGGGCTTGTCTTGTGCCGAAACTTGCCAAAAATCATAAATTTTTGGTGCCAAATTGCACCAATTTACAGCTATTGGTGTTGATACATACTTGAGGGGGCCGGCCAGTACCCCTGTACTATATGGGGGTATAGGGCGACAAACGCAGTCATGAAAAAATTCACGGAGCTTTGTATGGCAATGAAGAATGCATATACGAAATATTTCGTCAAAATTCCTTTAACTTTCGTAGTAAAATATTGATCCGTACAAGAAAATGCAATATTTCTTCTGTTACACGTTTGAGTTTCCTCTCTGAGATTCGCTTGCTTTTATGCTTGTTTATCTTTGTTTTGGCCTGAATTTCATCATGCCAATGAGGAAAAGGCAAGCAAAACATCTCACTAACATACAGAAGAAGAAAATTCACTCTAATGTGACTTCAGAATATCATAATATCCTTGACATTAGCATAGTTAGTGAAGAGAGAGAGGGCAGGGACTTGGGGAGGGGTGCGTAGTAAGGAATGCCCCATCTTGCCTGACCCACACGTCCTTTCATAATAAATATATCCACGCTGATTTACAAATATGCTATGAAAAATAAAGAGACAATTATTGACTGTTGAAATAGTAAAATTTTGCAATATCCAAAGCTATATTAAATTAGATAAAAATGGAATTTTTGTAATAAAATTAAATTTCATTGCATACTTACTGAACAATTATACAGCCGTAGGTTCCCTACGTGGCAGACAAATGATTCAAAATTTTGCAGATGCGCAATCATTGCTGATGTAGGCGACATCATCTCCTGCCACTCGAGAGAGGAACAGGTTCAACAGACCAGGTGTCAACAAATCGTTCTGCCCAGCCATCCACCTGTGGGGAGGAGGGAGGGCTTTAATTAAATAATTGTTTGGTAAGTATGCAATAAAATTTCATTTTATTATAAAAATTCCATTTTTATTGCAGCTTCTTACTGAACAATTATACAGCTGATTACCCACTGCAAGGATGGGGGGCTGTGGATGTATGCTTAATTCAAAAATAAAACAAGATTCTTGAAAAAAGACAATGATCAGCACTGTTAGTGCTTGTTGCACCTTACCTTGTAAGAGCGCCAATGCAGGAGAATACTGCCTCTGGTCGGTGCTCATTTTACGTAATACAGAGCTTAATTGTCTGTCCAAAGAGTGCCTCTACATAGAATGGAATTTCTTTGCAATCATGGCAGTTCACCGCTGACTTGACAAAGGTGAAAAAACAATTTTGTCCTTGCCCTGGGTGAAGACCAGGTACTGCATACAAGTGAACAACATATTAAAAACCTATACCTACCATATAAAATATACGTAATTGACTAGTGAGTACTCCAGGTAAAAGTACCCCCAGCTTTCCTTAATATGGCAACCTTGATACATGGCAAAAATACAGAGAGGGACCAACCCCTATGTCGTTTCTCCTAACACCATGCCAGCTGGGGAAATAGGACCAAGAGAAATACAGTCTTCAAACACTGTCTCAAACTCTTTCAGATAATGAGACACATACACCGACTTTGACCTCAAAAAGGTACTCTGCAGAATAGTGGACAGCAACAAATTATGTCAGAATGCCACAGAGGTCGCTACTGCTCGGACTTCGTATGCCTTAACTTTCAACACAGGATAGTCTTCTTTGTTACATGAGAATGTGGTTCAATAATAAGTTCTCTCAAGAAGAAGGAGATTGTGTTCTTTGAAAGGGGACGGACGAGAGGAATTCTTCACCAAACACCAGAGTCGAGAAGATGGTCCTCTTATTTTCTACGTTCTGTGGAGATAATATCTTGAGAACTCTTACTGGGCATGAATCTTTCCTCTTCCTCCGGACCGACAATATTGGCCAAATTCTTGAGTGGAAGAGCAGAGCCAAGGTTTTGAAGGGTTTCCATTCTTGGCTAGAAAACTGAACATCAAAGAGCAGACTGCATCCCCTTGTGAGAAGCCAACTCTTTTCTCCATAGCATGGAGTTCCCTAACACGTTTTGCCGAAGATAACTCTATCAAGAATAATGTCTTTTTGGTTAGGTTCCTCATCGAAGAAGACCGCATCTGTTCTAAAGAACTCGAAAGCCACTTGAGCACTACAAGGTTCCAAGACACAGAATCTTTCGAGCACTCAAAAGTTTCGAAAGACTTAAGTCTAAAAGGTCACTATTATTAGACAGGTCAATGCCTTTGTGTTTGAATACAGATGCTAACATCGCCCAGTAACCCCTAATCGTCGAGGGAGCCAAGCCTCTAGATACTCTTAGGAGAAGAAGAAAGTTTGTTACCTCGCTTAAAGAGGTCTCAGAAGAAGAAACTTTATTCTGCTTACACCATCCTCTAAACACTCCCTACTTAGATTGGTAGTCTGTTAAAAGAAGCTTTTCTAAACTTAGCGATAGCTTCCGAAGCTCTTTCGAAAACCCTTTCGCTCTGACAAGGCTCCTGACAGTCTGTAGCCTGTCAGGGCCAGAGCGGACAACCCTTGATGGAACCTTGCAAAATGTGATTGTCTGAGTAACGACATCTTGGACGGTAGGTGTCTTGGAAAATCTACAGTAGATTGAGAAGATCTAATAACCATTCCTTTCTTGGCCAGAATGTGTTACAGGAGTGAGACACATATTCTGATGAAAGTGAACTTTGTTCAGAACTTGCTTTTTCAGTCCAAATGGAGGAAAGGTGTATGTGTCCAGCCCTGACCAGTCCAGAAGCACTGTGTCAATAGACTATGCTAGAGGATTTGGAACTGGAGAGCAAAATAGAGGGAGTAGATTTTTGCTGGAAGTAGCAAACAGATCTATTGCCGGTTTTCCCCATAATTTCCAAAGGTCAATGCAAACCTTGGAATCGAGAGTCCATTCCGACGGAAGAACCTGTTGACCTTGACTCAATTCATCCACCAAAATGTCCATCCTCCCTTGGCCAAACCAAGGAATCAGGCACACTTGCTTCCTTTCCACTCGTAAAAGAAGGTCCCTCGATTTCTCGTAAAGGGAGAAAGAACATGTTCCCCCTTGCTTTCGAATGTAAGACAACGCAGTGGAGTTGTCTGCAAGCACTGCCACAGCTTTCCCTGTGATCTGGTGAACGAAAGCTTGTAGACCCAGATGGACTGCTAGTAACCCCTTTACGTTGATGCGAAGGGAACTCTGCTCCATCGACCATATTCCTGACACTTTTTTTTCTCCCAAGACTGTTCCCCAACCTACATCGGATGCGTCGGAAAAGAACTGTAGGGTTGGGTGGAGAGGAAGAAGAGAAATGCCTTTCGATAGTCTCAGTTCTGAGAGCCGTCATGCTACAACCTCTTTGATCTCTTTCGTGATGTTGAACACCTTCGAGTCCAGCTGAGACTTCCTGCATCACGATACCTTCAGGAAGAATTGAAGGGGTCTCATATGTAACCTGAGTCTTACAAACTTCTCTATTGACGATAAGGTGCCCAGAAGACTCATCCACTGGAGAGCAGAACAAGATCGACGGTTCAGAAACTCCTGAACTACCTGAAGGCACGACTGAACTTTTTTCATGGAGAGAAAAGCCAAAAAAACTTGAGTACAGGCGGCCGGCGGTTAACGGCGCAATCACTCAACGGCGAATCGGTTTTACGGCGGTCGTCAAAAATATTCATTAAAAAAATAAGGCATTTTAAAGGTATCTTTACGGCACAAATTTCAGTTAACAGCGCCGCTAGCGCCGTTGTCTAACGAGTTCATACATATGTAGAAATGCCGTTCAGACCATAAAGGTTATGCAAATTATATTAACAAATTTTATGGAGAGTTATTACGTAGGTATTAGGGTAAAATATATGCCTCTGACGCTGTTCTATGCCGAAAATATCGAGTTACATAAGTGCAAATTTAGCTATGGATGTGTCGATTCATAATTGTTCATGCTTTTGTTTAAAATGTGTGTGAAAATGTATTACGTGAAAGGCATTTTTATTTCTGTACAGAAATATGATACAAAGGCAGCTTTTGAAACTGCCCTTCACGATAGCAAATACGATGTTTTTTCATGTTCTTTCTTGTAAGCCGCCGCCTGCCGCTCTTCCGAAAATATCGATTTAAAAAAAGTGCAAATTAGCGATCGATGTGTCGATTTTATAAATGTTTATGCTTTTATGTTTAAAATGTGTATAAAAAGGTATTACGAATAGGGTATATTTATTTCTGTGCAGAAATATGATAAAAAGGCAGCTTTTGAAACTCCCCTTCAAGTTATCGACTACGATGTGTTTTTCAAGTTCGTTCTTGTATGCTCCAAGGAGGAGCGGAGAAGCCAGTCGTCCAGGTAAAGTGCCGCATTGATACCCAGGAGATGTAGCCACTTACCTAGAGCCAATACTTAGATAAATTCCTGAGGAGCTGTCGAAAGACCAAAACACAGTGCTCGAAACTGGAATACGTACTTTGCCCATGAAAAAAAATTGAAGAAATTTCCTTGATTCCAGATGAATTGGAATATGGAAATAAGCATCTTTTATGTCCAAGGATGCCAAAGAAATACTGAAAGAGTGGGTTGCTTCCATATTGAACTTTGTTTTCGAGACAAGTTCAGAGCGCTCACATCCCACATAGGTCTCCAGGGCCCCGATGCCATAGGGACTACAAAAAGGCAGTTGTAAAACCCCGGAGACAACTTGTCGATTACTAACTATTGCCGCCTTCTGAAGGAGAGCTCCCACCTCTTTGGTTAGTGCTACAAACCTTCCCGAGCCTGGAGAGTAAGCTGACAATATGATTGGCGCATTGGAGAGAGGGGGAGGATCTTTAAAAGGATTGGAATAACCAAGGTGAAGACCTTGGGCCAACCAAGGATCAGCCCCTCTGTCATTCCACTACTCCCAAAACAGGTGCAACCAGGCGCCTACCGGAGTATGAAGGATAGTCATATTACTCAGGTGACAGCTTAGAAGCAGGTTTTGCTGTGGATTTGGAAGTGGGGGGCATAGGTTTGAGCGAGGTCTGATGAAGGGCCAGGATCTGCCTCCCAAAAAGGCTGCTGCAAAGGAGAGGAAGATTTGACAGGAGTCACAAAAGTGGCTTACACTCACTGGGCCAACAGATCATTGTCGACTTTCTCCAAAGCAGAAAGAATAGCACTAACCGTCTCTTCCGGAAATAAGTGTTGCTTATCTAATGGCAAGAAAAGCAAGGCAGACTTCTGGGAAGAAGTAACTCCTTTTGTGACGAAGAAGCACCAAAGTTGTCTCTTCTTAAAGTCCCAAAGGCAGAGAGAGAGAGGCGATCACATCCGAAGCGTCCCTGAGAGATTTGTTGGCACACGAAAGAACCCCTAACCAATGCAACATCACATCACAATCCTCAATCTTCGAAGCGAGAGCTCCAACTATCCAGTCCAGAAAACTCATAATCTCCAGAACCTTAAAGAGGTTCTTGACCAAATGATCTTATTTGGGGGGAAGAAAAGAACACTTTCGCTGCCGAAAACGCTGCTCTGCGATTAGCGTCGACAAGACCGAAGAAATCCCCCCAGGAGGAGGCAGAAACTCCTATGGAAGGAGCTTCTCCAGTTACATAGAAACGGTATCTCTTGTTGATGAGCTTTGATGGTGGAAAAGCAAAAGAAACCATGTCTGACTCTCTTAGTTGATAATCAGTCTTCTACATTACGAAGAGACTTCTTCAAAGCCTTTGACAAAACTAACTTGGGAAGCAAAGGGTCCACATGCTTCCTTCTCATTATAAAAATCAAAGCAGGAGATCTGGGAGCTGCACGCTAAAGTAATCAGGGTACATATCCAAGAGGTACCGCAGCAGACTCGCATACGCCGACATAGTAATAGTCTGTTTCCTGCTCTTCTTCCTCCTAAGAAACCGGAGAAAGAGAAGGTTCTGCTGGCTTAGGGGCCAACTGCTTCCCCTTCAACAAGCCATCAACTCTTCCTAACGGTTGTTTATCTGAGTGAACAGCAGAAGTCGAAATGCCAGAAGTCACAAGTGCCGAAACTTTCGACAACAAAGAATCTGTACTTGTCAAAGCAGACGTTACCACGAGAAGTCAAAAGCACATTCGACGGATGTACAAGCGTCGAATGTTTCGAAGGTGTCAAAATACGACGACCACCTTGAGGGTCCGAAAAGTCCTAAGTCAAAAAATGATCTCGAGGAGAAGTAGAAGTAACGACACTACAAGAAGTAGGTGGACTGAGATCCCCTTCCTTGGACTTCTTAACAGGAGGAGGGGGGAAATCTCCTGCAGTGGCACGTCTTTTCAATGGACGCGAAACTGACGAACTATGCCACCTACAACACCTCACAGTTCAAACAGGGTTCTGTTGAAACCTGTTGGCGCACTACAGGATCAATGGAGGAAGCGACTGCTTGTAGGCAAACCTCACCAGTCTCCCTTGGACCTCCGGTATGTCTTCTCCCTAAGGCGGGGGAGTGGGACAGGGACCTTCGTCTAGGAGAAATGGTGGGACAAACAGCCACCCCCTCAGAAAGTACTGCACCAACACTTAGCACTTCATTATTTGAATTAGCCTTTTCTATTAAAGACTTAACTGAAAAATCTAACTCCATAACCGTACTGGCAAGAACATTGAAATTTTTCTTGAACCTAGTTTTGAGGCTGGCAATGGCGTCGGGAGAAACTACACAGAAAGCTGGTAAAGGAGTTAAAGGAGAAGGAGAAGGAGGACTCAAGATTGGAGACATGGGTAGAGGAGGAAGAGAAGGAGAGACAGGACAAACTGGACCTGCAGAGGATGCAGAAGAGGTTATACTAACTTTACTTTCAGCTCTTAGAGCTGCCTTCCTTATCCTATCCTTTACTGGTTTATCAGAATGTACAAGGAAAACCTTCCATTGATAGTCACTCCAATCTTTACATTCGTCACAAGCCGATTCACGAGTACACTCAGACCCATTACCTCTTCATTTAATACACTTTGAGTGTGGGTTATAAATAGGCTTAACCTTAAACCTAGCATTGCACCCTACAGCAGAAAACCTAACACCTGAAGGGCTAGAATCGGACATGACGGGTTAAATGCCACAACTAATGGCAATTAAAGCTAACTAAAATTAAAGCAAACAACTAGCAAAACACATTCAGTACTTCACCAAAATACAATAGTAAAAAACCATCCAGCGATAAAGAAAAATTGTCCACACCAACCACTAAAGTTAACCAGAAGCCAGCAGAGAACTAACAACATGTTGACACCTGGTCTGTTGTACCTGTTCCTCCCTCGAGTGATGGGAAATGACGTCACCTATGTCGGCGGTGGCGGCGCCACTGCAAAAGTTTTAATCTTTTGTCTGCCATGTAGGGAACCTACAGCTGTATAATTGCTGGGTAAGACACTGTTATAAAATTTACAGATAAAAAATAATATCCCTATGTGTGCTGATTACAGCCCAAACACTGCAAATTTATATTTAATATAATCAAACAGAAGGTAGATTTGGATATAAAAATACATATGGATAAATGATTAAATAAAATTTCTATGGGATCTCTCTCTCTCTCTCTCTCTCTCTCTCTCTCTCTCTCTCTCTCTCTCTCACCATCATCACTACCACCATTGGATGATGATGATGATGATGATGATGGTTATTATTATAATACTGTTGGTAGTAGCAGTAGTAGTAATAAAATGCTTGTAAAGGAGATAATTATAATACTTCTTTTTGAAATAAATTTCAGTTTTCAAAAGCTGTGCAAAGTATGTTAATCATACTGAATATACTTATGTGCAGATGATATGAAATAGTCACAATTCTGTACATGCTTTGAAAATATTGTGAAAATTAAAGAGCCAAGAAGCACTCACTATTATGTCAAAGGCAAACAAAACAGAACACAGCAGTAAAATTAATGTCAGAATTCTACCTGGATGTTAAATAAAAAAAACATTATATATATATATATAGTATATATATATATATATATATATATATATATATATATATATATATATATATATATATATATATACATACTATATGCACACCATGGAAAACAAAAGGGCAAAATATTGAAATGATATAACTAACTAGCAAGGATAACATAACAGTGATTATGACAATTCTATGCCAGTAATGTAAAAATAATCATATACTGTATAAAAATAGCAGAAAGAGTATTTTAATAAATACAGTACTGAAGCCACAAATCTTTTAAAAAGCACAAAAGAGAAACAGATAAAGTTTACAATTATTAAGAATTCTTAGCAATAGCTCCTGAACTGTTACATGCACTTACATGTGTACTTTACTGAGGGTAGGTAACACAAATGTATATGTATATATGGTCTATCCTGTAGTGCTGTGACCATTGTATGAACATAAACATGTCTTATAATGCATACAAAACAATTTCCCCTCATAACCACAGACACTGATTTCATTATCCCTTTATTTCCATCCTTCTAATAACATATAACCTATAACTGATTATCTCTTCTAGCAGAGTATTTTCAATCCATTCTCTGTCAAATAACCATCCATAAGACTTCTGTTTCCTTAAAATAATAGGGTGCACTGATGTCACACGCATGCTCTCACCACACCAAATGTTTAACTATCCTAGGCGACAGTTATATAAACACAGCATACTACCTCATTTACATCCTATAAAACACAAATAAAAAAAGACAAACATTACCAACAATGGCATCTTCAAGTTAGTTAATCCACTCATCAATCTTCCATTTTTTCCTCACTATATCCAACACCATTCATGAAACAACCATACAACTTTATCAACTTACTATAAAAAATATCATCCTTGGAGAAAAAACCAATAAGGGATATATAATAAACTGTAAGTTGACATATGACTGCAGATCACACTAATGCTGCAGTTCCAAATTTTCAATTTCCTGTGTACACTGCAGAAAATTTGGTCCAGGTAAATGTTTGAACAAAAAACGTTTTTAACTGGCCAAAACCAAAATACCATGCAAAACAAATTAGCACTATATTAATAACAAAAGCTGGCACATCAAGAGAAACATCCAATTTCTATTCGGTATTCTCACTGTCTATCCTTGCATGTAGTAATCAAACTTTTGGCTAGAGATCTGAATTCATCATATAGGAGAGGCTTCAAGACCAATTTCTTTTCCAAATCATCACAGTTAACCTACTATACTTGCTGAGAGGTCCAACAGGACAAGTATGCTACACATCACAATCTAACTGCCAATGGAGTGAGTTTAAAACTGAATTGCTAATCATATCCAAGCTCACTGGAGATAAATACTATGATTACCAAATTTCATGGAGTATACTTACCAATATTAAGGTAATCAAATTATCCAAATGCATGTTACTGACCTTAAATTGTGATTCAACCAATTCTAGTTGTTCAGGAGTGAGCTGTGGACCCTCTGGTAGGCGAATAGCCACGTTTGAGCGCTGATTTCGAACAGGGGTATAGTTGAAGGAAGAACTCAGCTTTGAAGGTGATTTCTTATCATCAGTCTAAGAGCATGTGAATTTCAATCAGTTTCTAACAATGCTTTTTTTCTACATTAATTAACATCTTCAATTCTTGAGCCAACAGATCTGAATACTACATACATTTCCTACACATGCTAAAACCTGACACTCATAAATACTTACACTTGACACAGTACTTTCATCTCCACTGCCTGGAGATACTTGTGGAACATATGAGGGCGGTCGACCACGCCTTTTGGCTGCACCTGTAGTTGTACCTTCACTTGAAACAGTTGATGATGGCTTTTCGACTAACTCCTCTTTAGCAACATCTAAAGATCGTTTAACTCCCCTTCCCATGCCACCACGACCTGAAAAATAATTGACTTCTGAAACTAACTGTGATAGGCACTAAATTATCAACTAAATAATCCCTGGTTAAATTTCATTTAAAAAGTAAAATATTAAAAGAATCTTTATCTCATTAATAATATTTTTACATGCCTCTTTCCATTGAGTGTTGAGATAAGTATCCATTGAATTTCTCACTAAATGTTTCCCATTCTTCCTTGTCAAATGCCCAAACCATCACAATCTAAATGAAATTATAATTGTGCTGTCCAAGGATGCCACAGTACTTATGTCAGTAAGACCAACATGTCTTCTCCAAGTGGATTTCCTGCCATATTCAAGAGGCCACCATTCACAACCATACCAGGACTACCCAGAATAGATTTCAGCAGAGCAACTAAATTTCTAATATGGCAGTCTTTCAATTATCCAGTACTCAACGTTATCCCAGCACCACAATAGTCACTTTTGAAAAAAAATGAATGCAACCCCATTTCCTAATGAAATATGCATTCAACCCTTTTATGTGATTTCCACCATGAGCGATTTGTGTCTCCTCATTTAATTGCATGTCTGGCAGTGACATGGGCATGGGAGTGATTCCCTCTTCTCATCTTAACTGCCAGTGCTGGCTAAGCAGTCAAAAAGACAGGATGTCACTGTATTTCTCTCAGCCATTCTTGAAAATTTTTT
Source organism: Macrobrachium nipponense (assembly GCF_015104395.2). Lineage (NCBI taxonomy): Eukaryota > Metazoa > Arthropoda > Malacostraca > Decapoda > Palaemonidae > Macrobrachium > Macrobrachium nipponense. The sequence goes on from NC_087211.1 coordinate 36,166,522, forward strand.
TATGATATTTTTGTGCCCCTGCACACTTAATAGCTACAAATTCTAAAAATATCTCTATCAGTTGTGAAGATGACCGAGACTGTCAAATTATGGGGAAGTGGGAAGTCCATGACAGCCATAGCAAGAGATGAGCATCTCCAAAAGCATGGTTTGAAAGTGGTGACAGGCTAAAGATGCCAAGTTGGAAATGTAATACAATGTGAAAAAGGCTCAGAAAGACGAAGAGAGACTAGTGAAAAGATAGTCAACCTCGTTAAAATAGTTGCTAGAGACTGATTCCTAGGGAATCTGATCCTCACAAAGAACAGCCAAACTATAGTCAACATCTTTAATTTCATTAGGATGTTTCGGCTTTAACGCACTAAGCCATTTTTGACCTAAAATAGAGCCAAACACCAAAACAAAGCACACAGGCACTCAAAACTAGATACTGCCAGCAAGCAGGGGTCAGCGACAGAACAGGTAGAGATTCATCAGACAAGCAGTAGTCTTCCATCTATGAAAACCGCAGTAGATGCAATCAGGCACATCTAAGTATTTAAAGATCTTAAAATCTGCCATATATATATATTCACAAACTTAAGCCACAACTCAACCAAGATCAGTCTTCCTTTCCATTACCTATAATCTACTGATTTCCTATCCACTCTTGCTTCCCAGTCAGGAAGCTCATTTATCTATTGTGTAATTCTTCTTTTTTAATGTTTCTTAGTCTTGTGTTTTATTTGGTATCTTTTATTTATCTTGAGTTTGTTTTTGCTTAGTTTTGTTGGCTATTGTAATTCACTGAGTTGTATTAGTTTTAAGTCCCTATGTTTTCTTTTTCCGAGTTGTTTTTTTATGGTAAGGTAGTAGTTTATAAAATTATTCTTGAGTGTGACCTTTCTTTGATTTTGTATTTTACTACAGTGGAGCCTTGGTAAACGCTGGGGAAAGGGACCACAACTCCCCGCGCTAAGCAAATATCTGCATTATCACACCTCTCACAAAACTGACTATAGCCTATCTATCTACTTCAGTAGTTAAAACACCAAAGGTACCCTACAAATAAAAACTAACTGCTATTTTAATACCAATTCAAAAACCATATATACCTTAAACTATCATATGGGTACTAACCGTTGATCCAGCCTAGCCTACATTGATTGATGATGCACAAGCACTTGCTTTTACAACTATCGCAAACCTTGCATGCTCCTATTAGTAGTAGTAGTAGAAGGGAATTGTACTTGAATCGGCTCCCTTGCTTGTTTTATTCCTCCTTTATTTGTGTGTTAAAACACTAGCGGATGGACATGCTCACATGAGAAGCAATAACAGGTTTTGGGTGGACGACAGTGTGACTCATGGTGAGTAGCAATATTAGACTCCATTGGTTTGGGGGAATTAAGCGGGAAAGAGGTGCCATTACTTCTATAGCCCGTAAATCCACTAATGGCAACTTTTAGACTGGTTAGGATGTCTTTTATGATAGCTTGTCAGTTATAGATGTAATTTTGGAGAGAAAAGTGCAAAAAAATATTAGAAAAAACTTGCATTAATCCCAAATTGTTCCTGCATCTTTGTTCTCGGTAAATTTACGTAAATATTTTAGAACAATCATGCTCAGAATTTGTTACTGAATTTATTTCTTATCTGTTTTGATATTGTGTGAGCTGTAATTATAATTTTACAAAGTAAATTTATTTATTAGAAAAAACATGTATAAATTGGTTAAAGTTACAATTACCTTGTAAAAGAAGCACAACAAGGGGTTGTAAATAATAGTCATTTTCAACTTCTCGTGGAAGGTAGAGAAAATTTGTTTGAATTTTTTTTTCTTGCAGCATGCGCATTTGCATATATTAATCTTTCCACTAAGGTGTTCTTTTTCTTAAATTGGCCAACTTCAAGGCTTCCCCAGTTTGGGGTGCTGCATATTAATTTTTAATACCAGCTCAAAAAGGTTAAGTTCTGTCTCTAAAATGCCATAAATCTTTTATAAATTCTATCCTATTTTCAATTTCCCCCTTCATCAAAAGTATATTAGCCAACAATTCCTCTTTATTTTCCTGATATGGCTGTTGCACAAAACTATATCTATTTCGTGAATGAATACATTCATGATAAATGAAAATTAGTTACTGTAATGATTCCAGTACCATACTGTCACATTAATGTATTAACAGAAAAATAGAGCCATAAAAGCCTATTTTTATTTTTTTGTTTACCAAAAGAATCATTTAGGAAAACAATTTAGTTGCTTTCAGAAACTAATTTATTACTGGAATTATTTTTAATTTTTGTACATTAAAGTCTAAGATACAGTAATTCAATGTAGTACATATAAATTCAGAGATGAGAGTTGACTGGCTTAGGTAGAGAGTAACAACAACATTGTGTTGTTTACGTACAAAATTCATATTTTAAATATTTTTATGGTGACTAGAGATGAAACATCAATAGTTTTAAAATATTCTCTTGTATACTGTTATTATATGCATGGTAATCATTGAGTTAACTACTGAACTTGTAATGAAGCACAGTTCAATAAGTCAGAGAAAGAATAAAAATATGGCAACACGTACCTACAGTAATTGTCGGGGACAATCTGTTCTTTTATATAATATATTATTACAATAATAATATAGCAATATTATAGTTTACTCTGTAGTGAAATAAGGTTTTTTGAAATGTTGTTGTTTTATTCCATTTGAAAATTAGTAAATTCTTTTTTACTATAAAAATGTACAGGTAGTCACCGGTTATCGGTGGACTCAGTGGTGATCCGGTTTTATGCAGGTTGTCTTGCGCCATAAACTTGGCAATTTACGGCACCATAATGTGCCAAGTTCTGGCACCATAAATCACCAAGTTTCGGTTAACATTGGTTTTCGCTTATCAGCACCCTGCCGACGTGTATAAAATATGTGGGTAATTTGTAGACGGTGTAACTACTATTACACTGTGTACAATAGTAAGTACGTACAAACAAGACTGTAGGTTTGGTGCCACCACGGCGATCTTCATACACATTTTTTTTTAATATTTCATGAATGAATGTACATTTATGATAAAAAATTATTTTCTGTATACTGATTACAGTACCATACTGTAATATTAATGTTATCACATCAAAATAAATTAATCAATGCACATTGTAAAGTGTATTTTTGTCTTTTGAAAAATGCTTTCCCCAAACAATTATTGCTTGAATAGGGTTTTTATTATGAAGATACTATGCCAATAATATATAAGGTAAAGATGGTTTTATTACATTTTCACTTTGTCGTCGATCACAAAGAACAATACTGTACTAAGATAATCTAAGACAATTATCGTTTATATAACTACATTTCATGGAGAAGTTATTTACTAACAAAATGATAATGAATTTCGAATGATATATTTGTTATCCTAAACGTTATTACTAATAAAAAAATAAACGTCACTGAGAATGCACGCACATAACTCTATATTTACATTTTTTTTATTCACCACTCAGAATCAAAGGTTTTCATTGATATGGAATTATTCCTTGAATAGGCTATTTATTATTTGGATATGCCAATAATATATAGGGTGAAAATGGTTTTATTACCTTTACTGTCAATTTATATCATGTGGATCATTTCATTCATGTCGGTTATCGCATAGCAGCTGATGCTTAGCCTACCAATAAACTTCATATACTCAATACATACCAATCAGCGATGCTGCAATTTATACCCATGATATAGACTGAGAAGCAGTCCAAGGATAAACCTGCAGCTAACTGATCCCGCAACTGGAGATCTGCAACTCAACGATGACCCACTGTACTAGAGTTTAAAAAAAAAAAAAAATTTTCTTTTGGTTTTGCCTCTATTAAAGTTCAAAAATGGCTTCACTTTAAAAGCCGACTCATCCCAGTGAAATGAAAGATGTTGACTATAGCTCTTGTGTTGGCTGTTCCTGATGACCTTATTTAAAGAATTGCTATAAAACATCCATCATTGCCAGCAAACACTTTGAAGGCAAAAACTCTCAAATTGCCTGGAAATATCTCAAGAGAGAACCGTAGCACAACATCATTGACAGAAAGGCCTTGATTTCGCCTCTTGTGTTGCTGTATGGAAGCCTATCTTTGCAGATGCCATGAGGAGCAAAGAAATCTTGTCAAGACCATTTGCACTGGACTAAAAAGGTTTGGGAACAAGTTTTCAGGGAAGAATTATGCTTTCATGTCACTCTGTGACAGTCAACACAGTAAGGCATCCTGCTTGTGATGCTTATAGAGGATGTTTCAGGGGATATGGAGGCAGTGATGGTTCAATTTTCCTTCCATAGAGTACAACTATGAATGGTGTGAAGTACGCTAATGTTCTAGATTTAGAGAATGAAATGGTTCCTTGTAAGGCACTATCATGTATGCGAGTCTTGATGGAAGACGGAGCCCCGTGCCACTAATCAGAAGGTGCTAATGAGGTATTCAAAGAATATAATATTCAAAAGGTAGGATGGCCTAGCAATTCACCAGACCTAATTCCTATAGAAAATTACTGGGCTTTAATGAAATGAAGACTGAATGCCACAGAAGGAGAGAAAACATCTGTGCCCAAGTTGCAGGATGCTATCCAGAGATTTTGTTTTTTGAAGAGGGATGATCAATATTTCGAAGACTTGGCTCATTCTGTGCCAAAAAGGATAAGAGAAGTACTTAAAAATCATGGAGAAATGTAAAAAATATTGAATACAATTAAGAGCAAAATCATTTCTTCTTATTTCCATATTTAAATAATCACATTACAGTAATCCTTCAAATCATCCAGATCGCCATTATCCGGAACTCAACATTGCCAGACACAAATATGTAAAGAAATGTAAAAGTCTAATCTTTAATAGTTGGCAATGCTGTGCAGTCTCAGGAAAATGTTGGTAATCCTACTCACACTGAAGGCCTCATGAAGTTTGCAGGATGAGGGAGTGGGGAGCAGTTTCCCAGGCTGGGAGAGGGTGGGGATGCAGTATTGGAAGGGAAGAGGGTGATACAGCTTGTCTGTTTCAGGTTGTTATGCTTATGACTTTTATTTATATTTTTGTTTCAAGTTATGGTTATGACTTTTTATTTATATCTTATATTATTCTCATGTGTATTTTTACTATATTTTCTGATTTCTTATTTGTATCATTTAAAAGATAAATTGAACTGTGCATGTGTAATAAATACATTTTAATATTACAGAATCTGTAAATAAAAACCCATGACCTGAGGTCATGGCATTAGGAGGGTCCTACGTGACCAATGCAGATCTAGATTACGCTATGCGCTGTCTGCAGTAGCCTGGTTTAAATCTGTTACATTGTCATCATTTTGCATTACTGATAACTTTGCACAACAACTTCCATGGGAAGCGGTTGACCTGTTAACCTACGCCGGAAACTTGTAACTTCCGAGCCGGCGGACTACGTATGTTTTTATATGAATCGCTGAGATAGCTAATGTTCCACTATCGACGTGATGCTTTAGAATGGCAGTTCCGTGCCAGCATTCAAACATATCGGTCTCCCAACCGAACTGCATCTCTTAGTATGGAGTTACAGAATAAAGTTGTTATACCTTTTCAACTTACCTGTTTGAATCCTCTCCTTTAGTTTAAGAAGAACCACTCTACTAAGATATCACATAGGAGATGGAAGGAACCAGAAATACTTATGAATGACAGTCGTAAGGAGAAACAAAAAAGTCTTTCGCAAAAGCGAAGAGACTAAGACATGTAGGGGGAGAGACAGACAGACAGAGAAACATCAATTGTGTACATACTGTTATACTTGTAACAATCATGCTGAAGAGTTAACTAAACTTTTACTAAAATACAGTATATATATCTATATATACAGTAGTGCCTCAGGTTACGAAATTAACCCATTCTGAAGCAGCCTTCGTAACCTGATTTTTTCGTATCTAGAACTATGTTTTACATGTAAATTGCCTAATTTGTTCCAAGCCCTACAAAAACACCTCAGTAAATTTTATATTAAGCTAAATTGACCAATAAACAATGAAATACAACAATTTTGACCATTCAATACTTAACCTAACCATTACTGTACCTGTAAGTAAAGTGTATAGTGTATGGGGTACAAGAAATACTGTGCGTACATGTAGTAAAATGTGGAACCTTACCTTTTGAGTGAGGTGATCTCCGAAAGTGGCGACAAAGGAGGAGGACAAATGGCAGAAAACATGAACACTTGACTTTACGAAACACATTAAAAAATGGCAGAGAACATTAACACTAAACTTTAGGAACACATTAAGAAATGGCAGAAAACATTAACACTTCTTGATTATCTCCATCTTCGTCTCCATAGAAAGCATCCTCTTCTTTCCGTGAACTTCAGCAACATTCTTGGGACCCATGGCTAATAACGTAAGTAATTAAATTCACACACAACACGGATAAAGTAACTTACAGTTAACAAACAAAATATATGTGAACGAACGAATTCCAGGTGTTTACGATACCGCTGCCACAAAAAATAGTCAGGGAACGCCTTTATAAATATATAAATATTTATATTTTACACTTACACGGTTAAGTCATGATGAAATGCCCTCGGTTAGCAACAGGAGTTCCGTTCCTGGCCGCCAATGCAGAGTGATTTTCGACGCTAAGCGATTTTAAAGTCTACGGCCGCCACACACCTTTCAGAGTACTAGACCAGTTAACAGTGCCCTAGACCTATCAAACGATTTGCAGCTTTGGCTGCTTGACAGGTTTCTTTACTTCCTTTAATGCCTACATGGGCAAGATCCAACATATTTCTACATTTTGAACATCTTCATATAGTATGAAGTGCAAATTAACTTTTTGTGCAAAGGTATTTTTTGGATTACATTAACATGAGGCTTTTAGGACACTCCTATTCACTGAAAATTACAAATTTCTGTGATTGTTTATCTCTAATAATTTTAATAGGTGATCCCACATACTGAATTCTGGTATCAAAACAGCAGCAATGTCATGCAAGGAAAATTGGTATGATTCGCAGACTAATATGGTTGGAAATTCTACAAATGATAAGCTTTGAACCCTTCAATGTATACTATTGCATAGTTCGAACTTTTAAACTCCATGTTCTGTATGATATTCTGGGATTTGCATAATTTTTTAAATATAAATTTTAACATTTCCACATGCTTGTCTCATACATAGTCCAAGGAGGTAATTCTATTACTGGAAGAAATCTTCCAACTGTTGACATTAAGCAGTAGAGACCCGGACCACGATCGTATTAGAACTCGAAATAATCGGAATTCAACGTAAAATTTTGAGTAAATGTTTCATCTGAGCTCAAACAAAAATCCGTAAACTGACCCAAGGAATCATATGATTTTTGTAAACAAAAGTGGTTCAGTCAGTCACCCTGTTCCCATGCTCATTTGGTGAGGAAAACAGTAAGAACCACAGTTGAACTTAAGATTAATAAAAATTATTATGTAAAGAGGCATTCTGTGACAACCTTAAAATCCTGTGACATTTTTAATGACAGGCTAACCCTTGAAGTGTTGATAGTTGTATCAATAGTTGGCTACAGTCACAACTATCAACACTAAACAAAACATTTGTAACCTAATAATGGTAAAAAACGTAAGTTATTCAAGTGAATCACTAGTGATACAACCTTGATACTGTAATCAATGAAGTAAAAAGGGAAGAAAAAAGTATATCCTTGTCTAATTATTTGCTTTCTCAAGATAACACCCTCCTCTTCCTATATCAAAGAATTATAAATCTTTCTGATCACTCTGTACCTTACACTCTTCATACTTACTTGCCATCTCTACAAACAACACAAACTATGTCTAATAGAAACACTTCACCTCTAATTCTACTCAGATTATGATCACATCTCTAATTCTACTCAGATTATGATCAGTGTATAAAATATTCCTACAACTCCTTGTTTTCTTCCTACTGTTAGTCAAAGACATTATGAATGAACAAAGCAGTCACAATACTGTATGCACTGTAAAACAGCAGCTAGCACCAGCTGGTGAATTACCCACAACTATCCAGCCCTACAGCAAAGAGAATTCTGATGAGAACTAAAACAATTGAGGCACACCTGGTGGATAACGGGTAAACTGTACTGTCATCCAGGTTAGCCAAGCAATCTGCTTTATACTATTTTGAATGCCAACTGAACTGCCAGGGTAAAGATATAGCTACCTTTAACAACAGACAAGATTCATCCCAAATACTGAAGCTTTGTAGGATAATGGAATGTTGTCTCAGAATGTTGTGGAGGGTCTTTGGCTTTCAGGATATTTATCAAGATGGTGCAGCTGGAGGGTAATTTTCCTGACTTATGGCTAGTTTTGAATAATGAGTTTGTAAAGAACATATACAGTTTTTTAGTAGCAACTAAAACTCGGACTACCATGTCAATTGTCATAAGCATTGATGTACTATGAATTATACAGATATACATTAACATCATCTTGAAATGTCAAGCAAAAATGATTGATACCATTGTGACAGCTCAGGAATTTGGTAGTATACTTGGGTGATTAATATTAGTGTATTACAAATAGAATAGTTTTCATTTATACGAAAACAATCAGTGTACATATCTTCTTATTTATAATAATTTGAATACTGTCAAATAATTAAGCTTCAAAGTACCTGATAGTAAAGAGTGCTGTGAAGATCTGGTAAAAATTGGGGTAAAACACATTTGCCTGCATGCCTTATAGTAGTATATATGATAAATTAAGGTTTCAACTCCAACTAATGAACTTTTTTCCTAGTTCTGAAATACTATTAATAAAGAAAAATAACTTCAGCATCATATCCCAGCATACTACTAAAATGTTCCTCCTTTCAAAATAAGAAATAACACAAGGTATGAATTTTTACCTCTCATACGTCCCATGCCTCGTCCTCGGCCTCGCCCTCTACGGGGCTTGTTGAAGGTGTCTTCATCACTCCCACCAGTACTATTTTGCTGAAAAACCAATTTATGGTTAGAGCCACAAACTTCCACCACATAAAACTCTATATTCATAATAAAATTGGTTATCTGGATATAACACTGTTAAAGAAAGCTATTTCTTCAAGACAGCACCCTAAAACAGAAGATTGCCTGGCTGACCGACCCATAAGACTGACTGTCTAATTCATCTGTCTCCACCAGGTGTGTCTTGACTGCTTTAATTCAATCAAGAGAATATATCCCACCGAGTTGTGAAGAGCCTGGGCAGGTCACACTTTTAACAGTAGCTGAATATCCAAAAAAATACAAATTTTCTAAGACAATTCATATCTTTCATAGCAACAAACCTGAGGTCTTAACAATAGGATAATTTGTAGCACCTAGCTGGATCCGATTAAATCGCAGATGAAATCAAGGAATCTTGTGAGATATGGCAATGCGTGTGTATATCGGGTGAAGTGGTCAAAGACATTGCACCCACACCACAGCGTCAGTCTTTCCCAACTCAGGATGCCTTCCAAAGCAGAGGACTTTGAACTCGAAGACTTTGTCTCCGAGAGAGAAGCGATGGAACTTCCTGGACATCAGATGAACAATGATCTGAAGTATGCGTCCTTCAAATCTATCGACAGCATGAAGTCGCCTTCCCTCACAGCTGCTAACACTGAATGCAGGGTCTCGATCTTGAACCTCATCTTCCTGATGAAGCTATTAAAGGTGGGTAAGTCGATCACAGGCCTCCGACCTCCTGATGCCGTGGGTACCAAGATGTGACGAAAATTATAATTGGGATGAGGAGAAAGGTCAGTACTGCTAGACAAAAAATCTCTTTAGCCAAAGAATTAAAAATGTCCTGCAAAAATCCCAAAACATCCTTACTTGATCTGAGATCCTTCCAGTTAATGGCAGCATCAGCACCAGTGTTTTGGTTTTTCAGTGCTTGGCTAATGATGACATTATCCAGATTTCTAGCGCTGGTAAGTGGTTTACCAGCTAATAAACTGGTTAATAGCACCTTTAAGCAGACCATAGGCACTTTCAATATTTTAAATGCCATTCATTCAGCTAACAGTGATTTTCGGTTACCAGCACGCAGCCAACATAGGTCAAGGTCCAGGTCCATTCTCATGTGCTAATTTGACTAAATACCTCACTAAAGAAGATCACACTTTTGGACATAGGAGGTTAGTCCTACTAATCCCACTAAACAACTATTTAACTTTCCCACTGATAAACTCTTCTATTTGAATATATTTTAACTGTCCTTACTAGGGACAGCCAGCTTCCTCCTTATCCAAACTAGATAAGTTTGCAATTTTAACAATTCCTGGAAACAATTTTGCCTGAACTTCATTCTTGTGCCTTTCCAAAAGCTTACGTTGCAAGAGACCCCTGGTAATTTACTTGACCTTTTCGAGTAGCTAGCACTAACAAAACATCTCATTAGCACTAACAAAACATGTCTCATGGTTTAATCTTAATGAAGCTTGTCTAATAGTTTAATTCTGATGATAAAAATTTTAAAACATCTAGGTTCCTTGACATCATCTAGATTTCACGCCAGGAGTTGGTCCTTGGCGTCTTGATCTCAAAATATCTGAAAACCTCAAGGTCCAGATCAGCAGAAAAGTTCAACTGAACATGGCACAACACATGAGAATAATATTAATCTATATCTTTAAATAGCAAAGACTGAAAGTCTCCTATTATATCCTAAGAAATTAAAAAATTTCTTGAATGTTGTCTCCAGAGGTAGATAACACCCAAAGCAATATATACATAATCCAATTATCTCTTACCAAGAGGAGGTTGAATCTTTTCTTGATTAAGGACACTCTCTCGTCAAACCTTAGAAAATCCTCTTACTCATAGGATATGAATAGCAGCCTCTTGTGAAGCATGCCGAGATTTCAAGGAAATCTCAGCTACTGAGGAAGATCTACTGAAAGAAATCATTCCCTCTGGTGCCAAAAGCCCAAAAGAAACCTGGATTTTATTGAATCTTGAAGTTTGTTTAGCACCTTTCCTACCATTACAAAATGTGGGAAGACATAGTAACTAGGATGAACCAGTACTGGTGAAACGAGTTCACTGCCCAGCCTGAGGGTCCTGGAAGGGAGAGCAGTCAACAAGAATTCTTGTCTATTGCCATCAGAAACAAGTCTATGGCTAACAAACCCCAGTTGATATTACAGTGACCACTCACTTAAAAGAATCTGATTCATTCTCCTAGATAGTATGCGAGCACACTGTTCTTCCTTGAAATGAACTGGCGAATAAGCACTACATTACTCGCTTCCAATTACAGAAGCAACTTTTCTGCAAAAATAAACTTCATCGTTGAGCTTGAGCCACCCTGATTCCTGATGAATGCTAGAGGCTGTAATACAATACCATCACATCCCTCAACAGATGTTCACATTACTGTAGGAGGCTCTCCCACAAAGCCAAGAGTTCAAGATTGCTGGTACACAACTCATTTCTTTCTCTCCTTCATGACCACATTCCTGACATTGCTTGAAAATCTCCAACCTTTGGTTGATAGACCTAAAATAAGGTGAAGTTTGAGTTCCTTACCTATGGGGATAAACCTGCAGGGTCTTTAATGGTCTGCCAACATTTCTAATATTTCCCAGAGACTTTATGATAGAAAACCGAGAGATGAATCTACTAGGGAATTCCTGTTCCAGGTCTCTTTTTAAGTGAAATTATAATGACCTCATCCTGAGCCACACCAACCTCTTAAACTTCACAGAAGCCATGTGCTCCAAAAGAAGAAGCAATTGCTTTGCTGGAAGTCATTTTATGGACTGATATCCTTGAAGAAGAGACAAGAAGTCATCCAAGCATCTTCCAGAAGTAAATGCCTGAAAACTGCAAGTGTCTATACTCAGCCCCAGATAAGGGAAATAGAAGAACAGAGATGACATCTTATGATTGATAAGAATGCCTAAAGACTAGGCCCTCAGAATCCCTTCATAGAGTTGAATACTATCATTACAGTTGACTATAATTAGACAGTTGTCTTGGTAAAGAATACTGATTCCCCCATAATGACACCAACCCCTTATGGGGACTAAAACCATCAAGAACTTGCAGTGCCATACACCAGCTGAAGCAAAGTCCCTTAACCTTTAATGGACAGGCAGCATCACATGAGTATCGATAACAGGTTTTGGGTGGTGCACAGGCTAGCTCATGGTAAGTACCAGTAGTACGCACCATACAATTTGGACGAAGCGGGCAGAATAGTTTCCATCACTTCAACGGCCCATATATGACTAGTGGCAACTTTGGAATCAGGCCAGCTCAGACAATGGGCATCTCAGGGATAACAGTATTGTTCATGACTTGAAGGGTGAATGTCATGATCTCTCTCTCAAGGGACGTTTTTTTATTTAGTTGCTTGTAAATATCCCTGGGATTGCATTTGGTTATAGTTCTTATCTTTTATATGATGCTAATTATAATTGTAATTTTGCAAAGAGAAGTGCAAAGAAATATAAGAAAAACATGTATAACTCCAAAAAAGGTACTGCATTTCCTGTAATTATAATTTTACAAAAAGAAATTAGAAAAAACATGTATAACTTGGTAAAATGTATATGCGTTGTCAATAGCCATTTTCAACTTCCTGTGGAAGGTAGGGTGAATTTTTAAGAACTTTTTCCTTACATCAAGTGCATTTGTATATCTTCCTCTTTCCATTGATGTGTTTATTATTAAACTGGCCGACCTCAAAATTTGCCTGGTCTAGGGTGCTTAACCCTTAAACGCCGACTGGACGTATTGTATGTCGACTAAAAATGTCTGTTGGGTGCCAAGTGGACGTACGGTACGTCAAACACAAAGTTTTTTAAATATTCGCGGAAAAATAGTTATAGGCCTAATTTGCGAAAGATTTTAAATCCTGTGCCTTGAGGGATGCTGGGAGTTCACGGATCATGATGTTTTGTTTACAAGCGTTACTCTGCTGCGCATGCGCGAATTTCTTTCTTCTCGCACTACAAAGCATCAGTGACGCATCGTCGGAGAGAGATTTCTTGACGCATTCGTGTTTTGCAGAACTACTGCAAGTGACTCTGCTGAAACCCTTACATTCAAGTAACATTCAATCATTTACCTTCATTTTGCAACAAATGGGAAGTCTCTAGCACAATATTTTGATTTATGGTGAATTTTTGAAAAAAAACTTTTCCTTCCATCCATGTGCGGTAACTGCGGAAAATCTCAGAATTTCTTTAGTCACCTTGTCGTAATTTTTGCACCGTTTTCTATTAGGCCTTACATAAAGAATTATACATGAAAATGTGAACAATTTCATGTAGAATACAACAAAAAATAACTCATGGTTCTAGCTTTTATCAGTTTTGTAATATTTTCATATAAATCACGACTAGTGCCAAAATTTAAACCTACAGTCAACTTTGACTCAACCGAAATGGTAGAAAAATGCAATTGTAAGCTAAAACTCTTACATTCTAGTAACATTCAATCATTTACCTTCATTTTGCAATAAACAGGAAGTCTCTAGCACAATATTTTGATTTATGGTGAATTTTTGGAAAAATCTTTTTTCTTCCCTCCGCGCACGGTAACTCTGCTGAAAATCTCGGAATTTCTTTAGTCACCTTGTCGTAATTTTTGCAGTTTTCTATTTTGCCTCACATAAAGTGTTATACTTGAAAATGTGAGCAATTTCATGTAGAATACAACAAAAAATAACTCATGGTTTTAGCTTTTATCAGTTTTGAAATATTTTCATATAAATCACAATAGAAAATATTCGACAATTGGTCAACTTTAACTCGACCGAAATGGTTGAAAACTGCAATTGTAAGCTAAAACACTTGCAGTCTAGTAATATTCAATCAATTACCTCCATTTTGCAACAAACGGAAAGTCTCTAGCACAATATTTCGATTTATGGTGAAGTTTAGAAAAAAGCTTTTTAGGTCTACGCGTTACGAATTCATGCATCATTTTGTGATAATATTTTCTCTGTGTTGCCTTGATCATTTTACAATTTGTTATATACCACAATTATCGCAATTTAGTGTACAATACAACAAAAAAATAACTCATTAGCTTTAACCGTTTTGCTAACAGATTTGTATACAATTAAATATGAAATTTTTTTTGCGCTGTCATATATTCTAATATTTATTTATGATGATGATATTTTTTTCATTTCTGATGGTTGCATACTAAACTTCAGGCAATGACAAAAAGAAGGAGCCAAAAATGAACTATAAATCTTAAAAAATAAGCATGCTGTGATTTTTTGAAACTTTTTTTTGCTTCAGCGCTAACTCCCGAACGCAGCCAGCATACGACAGACACTTTTGTAACAGAGGCTCGGCGTTTAAGGGTTAATATGTTTTTCTTAAGACAACTCTTAAGGGTCAAATGAGATGACTGCCACCTTAAGATCAAGGGATTTGCTTCCAATTTTTATCACTTACTCTTCAACTAACAATGAAAATTCTCAATTGGGGAAATTTAGAAATACAGCTTCTCATATAAGGTTTCATTTGAAAAAATTTTCACTTTTAAAAGTAATGCAAAAAAAAAAAAAAAAAAAAAAAAAAAAAAAATTAAAAAATGAATTTCCCTAGTACAAAATTGAGATATATAGTTGTACTACACTATAAAATTTTCATCAAATTTGGTTCAGTCTTCTTGGAGATATTTATACAGTATACACTCACGTATCATGCGACTTTTGAAGACCTAATTTTAGAGCTAATTTTAAGGGGGTCGCATCATACACGAGATATAAAATTCGAGCATGTAATAATCACATATTAGTATCATATGATAAAATACAAACATAATGGATATACATTTTTTTCCATGGATCTTTTAAAAAGTTATGCTTTACTTCACTGCATCCAATAATATTATACTTATTTTCATATTACTATTTATTTGTATTATAAGTTACAAATATAGCAATCAAAGTTTTGGTTTGGAAATCAGCTGAGGGTGATTGTGAAGTAAGTTTGTTTTGCTGTATTGAACTAAAATTAGAGTGACATTCTTGCCTCTAGTTAGCGCAAATGAAAATCAAGATACTCTATTTATATGGGACAAGGTTATTTTACGTTATATGAGTGTTTTCCAAGTCAAAATAGCACTTAAAAGTGTATTTTTTGTGAACAAAATTTAGTTATTTTTTCGCTAGTAGATGGCGCTGAGGGCATGTTTATTGCATAAACAAAAATCAACAGATTCCATTTGATATTTTCACTTTATCTCATCAGAATACTACAAGCTTTACATATTTATCTTTTATTGGAGTGAAAACAGTAAAATGTGTTCTTTCATCCCCAATAGTTTTGGTTAAAACACATTTCTCAAATTTTGTTTACAGTTGAGTTTGATGGTACTATACCAAAGTTTGCGAGTTTCAACCACTTTGCCGATGCACGATAATAGTCGTTAGCGGATCAACATTCTTTCCCCAACTTCAGCTAAAACTTACATGTTAAAATTAGCAGTATTATGTCTTGCCAATCTTTTCTCCATAGCGAACGAGGCTATAGTAATGTAAAAATATATCAGTCCTATTCTCTTTAACGTCATTTGTTACAGAACTACAGTAATTTTTTACTATCGTACGATGGCTGAAATGCAAGCAAAAAGGTTGTTAGTATTATCAAGATTCGATTGTTCATAGCAAATCAGCTGTTTCTGGCTGTATGCGTTTTCAAAAGAAGTATATCATTACTAACGATACTCTTGGCATTCTCTTTTACTTTTTTAAACTTAACTAGAAAATGGGATAGATAAAGAAATGGAGGAAAAGGGGTTAGCCTAACTAAAAAAAATGGAATAGGTAAAGAGGAGGAAAAGAGGTTAGCCTATTGTTATTTGGTCTCGTATATTCAACTCGCATGATATTGTGAGATACGGGATAAAATCATTGTTTAAGGGTGAAACTTTGCAGGTTGCATGACATGCAAAATCGTGTGTTACACTAGTATATACGGTAAGCATTTCATTTTTTTTATATCCAAGTTTTGAGTACACAGCAAAAGAAACAAATATTTATGCTTATTTTGTAATACAGGCAGTTCCCGTTTATCAGTATGGGTTCCATTTTTGGCTCTTAATTTAACTTTCCAACACATTAATAATAGAAAAAATGTGAAAAGGGGGACTTTTTGGGTTGGTTAGGATAAATGATCCTGATTCCCTTTATTTCTTATGGGGATACTTTTTTCATATTTCAAACAAATCGTACTTTGAACAGCCTTCTGGAACAGATTAAGTCTCAAGTTTGAGGTACTACTGTAGTACTACTAAATCTAGGCTGCAGTTGTAGCTGAAGCTGAGAAAACAATGTTCACACTGTCACTGATAATGGCTTTAAATAATCGTGCATCAGCAACATGGATGCAACTCTACCGCAAATACAGTGGTACCTCATTTGTCGAACGTTTATGTCAAACTTTCCGTTTTTCGAACAAATGCTCATACTTCGAACTGACTGATTATCTAGTTTATACTTGTGTTCAATGGCCTACTGGGTCTTACAAGTTAAACTGTATTAATTTTTTTATTTACAATATGTAGTTTAATTATAACAATATTCGACAAAGTAAATAAAGTACAAAGCATTTAATATAAAATATAAATTTCAATATAACATTTAGCATAAAAGATGTATAAAATCGTACGTAACCGCGGTGATGTCACGCCCAGCTGACTTGAGACTGAATGAGGGAGCGTTGATATGTTGAGGAGAGAAGGGGAAGAGAGAGTTAAAATATTATTATATGTATGTAAAAGCAATAATAATTCACATAAAAAGGGAACTTCCCAATCGATGCGCCGAGTGAGACAGTCTAGTTGAACAATATTAACTCTTTCATATCAGCTTAGTTTTGAGCACTGTGTCCCCAGATATCCAAAGTATCTGGGAGCGCTCGACAGTGCGAAAAAATAATTATATCGAAAATTCAGCGAAAATATAAATTTTATGCCAACAACGTTCATTTTCTGTCCTTTTTTTCTAAATGGTGGAATAGTCAGAATAAGAGTCCCAGCCCTCTAAATACGAAAAAATGTTATTTAACAAAAAAAACAAAAAAACTTTACTTATTTTTAAATTTTCGTTTGTAACCCAAAAACTATGAAAGTCAGGCAAATTAATTATTTTTTATGAGAAAGCCAATAAAATTCTCTAAATATCAACAAATAAATCAATGGAAAACGAATAAGTCCAGCCGGTGAAAAAATTGATAGAAAAGAGGGTAAGAAACAGAGCGCAGTACAGGGATTTGAGCAGGCACAGTACAGAAACTACTTTGCTGGCGTATTGATACCAGAGATACACGGTCAAGGTATGATCTAGCCTGTGGAAATCGCTACTTGTCCGAAAATTTTTAAAAAATGCCCCTACCACACGCACGAAAAATTTCGGTAAATTTTACGTACTGCTATGTCAGTTGGATAGATAGGGGATAGAGTATTTTTACGTAATATTACGTCAGTTGGACATGAAAGGGTTAACAAAATAGTAAAAGAAAGAACAATGCTTTTCACAATAAAATTTAGCACAACTGATTAACAAAATCATTCGTCATTGCGGTGATACACAGCTAACTTGAGGTTAGAGGGAGGGAGCGTTTATATTTTGAGGAATAATGAATGAATGATTTTAAGTTATCGTGTGTCGTGGTATTGCTGAGGATTGCTGAGGAGAGAAAAAAGTAAAACCTTTACTATATTATGTACTTAAAAAAAGTACCAATTTACATAAAAAATAAATTATTTCACAATAAATTTAACAATGATCAAATATGAAAACAAATGCAATACATAAAAAGAAAAGAAAAAAAAGCTTACTCTAGTCAGTGTTTAGTGTGCTGAGAGAGAGGGAAGAACGCTCTGCTTCCCACTGACTTATCAGCTGATCTGGGATGATCATTCGCAAAAATTGTGTGTGTGTGTGTGTGTGTGTTTGTGTGTACACCTGATATGTGAATAAAACTCACTCTCTCTCTGTCTTTATACCTGATATGTGAATAAAATTTATTTTGTTATCAAGCTTTGCATACTGCAACCAATTCGACTTGGCTCAAAGGGTTCCAATCTCTCCTCCCTCCATCCCTAGGCCAGCCGCGCCATTTTTACCGAACAGTTCGTACATCGTACATAGGAAAAATAAAACTGACAAAAAGTTTACTTCATATAACGTACTGTTAAATTACTTTACTATTAATTCAACTTTTGAATACACTAATAATAAAAAAAATGTGAATAGGGGAACTTTTTGGGTTGGCAGGAACGAATCATCCTAATTCCCTTTATTTCTTATGGGAATATTTGTTTCATATTTCGAACAAATTGTACTTCGAGCAGCCTTCTGGAATGGACTAAGTTCAAAGTACGAGGTACAACTGTAACAGTAGAGATAAAAATATTTGAATAAAATTACTGGCCATGAAAGAACACTTTTTAATGTTGTTTTCACGTCAATAACAGATAAATATGTAAATGTCAAATTATTATGATATAGGATGAAAATAAAAACGTAATTAGTTTTTTTACACAAAATAACATGCTCCCAACACCTTATATTAATAAAAATAATAACAATCAAGTTCACAACAATACGTACATATATAAGTCATATTTCAACTTAAAAGCCCTTTATATTCTCCTATTTACTCTAATTAGAAGTAAGAAAATAGCTTTGAATTGAGTCAAGTAGGAAGAAATAAGCCTGCCTCTGATCTCAGCTGATTTTTCCAAACCAAAACATAGATAACTTATTTGTATTTTATAACGCTATACATAATATGAGACTACATACAGTATTATTGGATACTGTGAAGTAAAGCATAACTTTTTAAGAGCCAAGGAAAAGATGCATATTTGTTATGTTTGTATTTTATGACGGTCTCTCTGTGCTTCGGCAAGTACCAAAATACTAGACCGAGAACCAGACAATAGCGCCTTCAAAAAAAAAAAAAATAAATAAAGAAATAACTAAGTCTAGACCACATATTTAAGTCAATCTTCAACTTAAAAACACTTCACATAAAGAAAAAATAATATTGTTACATATGAATACTCTCTCTTAAAGATTAATTATGCTAAATTGAAGCAAGAAAATCGCTCTGAATAGAGTTAAATAAGGCGAAATAATCTTACCTCTGCCCTCATCTGATTTTTCCCAACCAAAACATAATCGATTTGTTTGCATTTTAAAACCAATAGTAATACAAGATTATACAGTACTATTGAATACTGCAAAGTAAAAGATATGTAACTTTAAAAGAGCAAAGGAAAAGATAGAAGAGCAGAAGAAAAGATGCATGTTCACTATGTTTGTATTTGTTGTGGGTCTCTCGGTGCTTCAGCATGTACCAAAATACGTACCGATACACAGACAACAGCGCCATCTATTAACAAAACAAATTATTAAGTCTAGTTCACGTTTAAGTCAATTTTCAACTTGAAAGCACTTCATACAAAAAAATAACCTTATCACATATGAATATATTCTAAAGATTAATTTCGCTAAATAGAAACAAGAAAATAGCTCAGAATTGAGTTAAATAAATCTTACCTCCGCCCTCATCTAATTTTTCCAAACCACAACATGATTAGCTTTTTTGTATTTTATAACACAAATAGTAATATAAGACTATATATTGTATTATTGGATACTGCAAAGTAAAGGATAACTTTTTGAAAGAGCAGGGGAAAAGATGCTTATTTGTTATGTTTGTATTTTATGAGGCGGTCTCGGCACCTACCCTAAGCAACCATTAACTAGACAATGGCTCTATAAACCCTACAGAGTGTAAAACCCAGTTATGAATGTAGTATTTAACAAGCACCGTAAAACAGAACTGCTGCTAACTGACAGCAAAGGTAACCATGGGCTGCCAGTATTAACAGGGAGGTGACCAACCACCAAGAACATGTGAAAAAAGTACAATTCAATAAATCTCATTTTCGTAAACCACATTTTTTGCAAAGTGATCATTTTCACAAAAACATATAAAACATACAGATATGAAGAAAATATCCACAAGGTAACTTATATAATTAACCCTTTAACGCCGATTGGACGTATTAAACGTCAACATAAATTGTCTGTCAGGTGCCAATTGGATGTATGGTACGTCGATAAAAAAAATTTTTTTTTTTTAAATTTGCAGAAAAATACTTATAAATAGGCCTACCAGGCGAAAACTTTTAAATCACGCGCCCTGGGGGATGCTGGGAGCTCACGGATCAAGGCGTTGTTTTGTTTACAATCGATACGCAGGCGCGCAAGCGCGAATTTCTTTCTTATCGGACTAAAAACTATCAGTGACACATCTCAGAAATTATTTTGTCACTTTGACATAATTTTTGCACCATTTTAAATTAGCCGTTACAAGGAGTATTATATATGAAAATGTGTGCAATTTCATGTAGAATACAACAAAAATACTCATGATTGTAGCTTTTATCAGTTTTGAAATATTTTTATATAAATAACGATAAGTGCCAAATTTTCAACCTTTGGTCAATTTTGACTCTACCGAAATGGTCGAAAAACGCAATTGTAAGCTAAAACTCTTATATTCTAGTAATATTCAATCATTTATCTTCCTTTTGCAACAAATTATAAGTCTCTAGCACAATATTTCAATTTATGGTGAATTTATGAAAAAAACTTTTTCCTACATCCGCGCCGTAACTCTTCCGAAAAAAATCATAAATTTTTTCGAGCGATTGTCGTAATGTTTGTACCATTTTAAATTAGCAGTTACCCGAAGTTTTATATATAGAAATGTGCACAATTTCATGCGCAATACAACTAAAAACAACCCATGGTTGTAGCTTTTATCAGTTTTGAAATATTTTCATATAAATAACGACAAGTGCCAAAAATTTCAACCTTCAGTCAACTTTGACTCTACCGAAATGGTCGAAAAACCCAATTGTAAGCTAAAACTCTTATATTCTAGTAATATTCAATCATTTAACTTCATTTTGCAACAAATTGGAAGTCTATAGCACAATATTTTGATTTATGGTTAATTTATGAAAAAAAAAAAAAATTTCCTTACGTCCGCGCGGTAACAATTCCGTTACATAAAGTTTTATATATGAAATTGTGCACAATTTCATGTAGAATACAACAAAAAATAATTGAAGGTTGTAGCTTTTCTCATTTTAAAAATATTTGCTTATAAATCACGATAAATAGAAAAAAAAACAATGTTCGGAACAATTTGACTCGACCGAAATGGTAAAAAACGCAATTGTAAGCTAAAACTCTTACAGTCTAGTAATATTCAGTCATTTATCTTCATTTTGATACAAATTCGAAGTCTCTAGCACAATATTTAGATTTATAGTGAATTAAAAAAAAAAAAACTTTCCTTCCCTCCGCGCGCAGATTCTCAGCCGCAAATCTCCGAAATGCGTACGTTGCATTCTCGGAATATTTGCTCCATTTCATATTAAGCGTTCCATAAAGTTGTATATATGAAAATGTGCGCAATTTCATGTAGAATACACCAAAAAATAATTGAAGGTTGTAGCCTTTCTCATTTTTGAAATATTTGCCTAAAAAAAATATATAAAAAAACTTTTGACATTCGGTCAACTTCAACTCATCCGAAATGGTCAAAAACTGCAATTGTAAGCTAAAACTCTTACAGTATAGTAATATTCA
>NC_087211.1:36195676-36278176 GCF_015104395.2 Macrobrachium nipponense
AGTTATAGGCGTACTTACCAAAAACTTTTGAATCACGCACCTTGAGGGATGCTGGGAGTTCACGGATCAAGCTGTTTTGTTTACAATCGTTACCCCGCCACACAAACGCGAATTTCTTTCTTCTCGCACTAAAAAGCATCAACATATCTCGGAAAATATTTCGTCACTTTGACATAATTTTTGCACCATTTTATATTAGCCGTTACATAAGAGTTTTATATATGAAAATGTGTGCAATTTCATGTAGAATACAACAAAAATTTTCATATAAATAACGATAAGTGCCAAAATTTCAACCTTTGGTGAACTTTGACTCTACCAAAATGGTCGAAAAACACAATTGTAATCTAAAACTCTTATATTCTAGTAATATTCATTTTACAACAAATTGGAAGTCTCTAGCACAATATTTTGATTTATGGTGAATTTATGATAAAATCTTTTAACTTACGTCCGCAAGGTAACTCTTCCGAAAAAATCACATCCGATTGTCGTAATGTTTGCACAGTTTTATATTGGCGTTACATAAAGTTTTATATATGGAAATGTGTGCAATTTCATGTAGAATACAACAATAAACAACCCATGGTTGTAGCTTTTATCAGTTTTGAAATATTTTCATATAAATAACGATAAGTGCCAAAATTTCAACCTTCGGTCAACTTTGACTAGCGAAACGGTCAAAAAACGCAATTGTAAGCTAAAACTTTTATATTCTAGTAATATTCAATCATTTACCTTCATTTTGCAACAAATTGGAAGTCTCTAGCACAATATATTAACCCTCTTATGCCGACTGGACGTATTTTACGTCGACATTTTTTGTCTCCCGTGTGCCGACTGGACGTATTTTACGTCGACTTACAAAAGTTTTTTTTAAATTCGCGGAAAAATACTTATAGGCCTACCAGCCGAAAACTTTTGAATCACGCGCCTTGGGGGATGCTGGGAGTTCACGGATCAAGGTGTTGTTTGTTTACAATCGTTTACCACAGGCGCAAGCAAGTGAATTTCTTCTTCAAGCACTAAAAAAGTATCTATGACAACATCTCTGAAATTATTTCGTCACTTTGACATAATTTTTGTACCCTTGTAAAATTAGCAGTTACATGAGTATTATATATGAAAATGTGCGCATTTTTTATGTAGAATACAACAATAAAATACTCATGATTGTAGCTTTATCAGTTTTGAGATATTTTCATATAATAACGATAATTGCCAAAATTTCAACCTTCGGTCAACTTTGACTCTACCGAAATGGTCGAAAAACGCAATTGTAAGCTAAAACACTTTTATTTTAGTAATATTCAATCATTTACCTTAATTTTGCAACTAATTGGAAGTCTCTAGCACAATATTTCGATTATGGTGAATTTATGAAAAAACTTTATCCTTACGTCCGCGCGGTGGTAAACTCTTCCGAAAAAATCATACATGCGATTGTGGTAATGTTTGCACCATTTTAAAATTAGCCGTTATATAAAGTTTTATATGTGGAAATGTGCGCAAATTTCATGCACAATACAACTAAAAACAACCCATGGTTGTAGCTTTTATCAGTTTTGAGATATTTTCATATAAATAACGATAATTGCCAAGATTTCAACCTTCGGTCAACTTTGACTCTACCGAAATGGTAAAAAAACGCAATTGTAAGCTAAAACGCTTATATTCTAGTAATATTCAAGCATTTACCTTCATTTTGCAACAAATTGGAAGTCTCTAGCACAATATTCGATTTATGGTGAATTTATGAAAAAAATAAAATTTCTTTACGTCCGCACGGTAACTTCCGAAAAAAATCATACGTGCAATTGTGGTAATGTTTGCACCATTTTAAATTAGCCCTTCCAGAGTTTTATATATGAAAATGTGCGCAATTTCATGTAAAATACAACAACAAATAATTGAAGGTTGTAGCTTTTCTCATTTTTGAAATATTTGCATATATATCACGATAAATAGAAAAAAAGCACGTTCGGTCATCTTTGACTCTACTGAAATGGTCGAAAAACGCAATTGTAAGCTAAAACTCTTAGTCTAGTAATATTCAGTCATTTATCTTCATCTTGAAACAAATTCGAAGTCTCTAGCAAAATATTTAGATTTATGGTGAATTTTAAAAAGAAATCTTTCCTTCCCTCCGCGCGCGGATTCTCCGCCACAAATCTCCGAAATGAGTACGTACCATTCTCGGAATATTTGCTCCGTTTCATATTAGGCATTTCATAGAGTTTTATATATGAAAATGTGCGCAATTTCATGTAGAATAAAACGAAAAATATTTGAAGGTTGTATCTTTCTATTTCCGAAATAATTGCATATAAAAAATATATACATACATAAAAAAATTTGACATTCGGTCAACTTTAACTCGTCAGATATGGTCGAAAACTGCAATTGTAAGCTAATACTCTTACAGTATAGTAATATTCAATCATTTGTCTTCATTTTGAAAGAAGTTGGAAGTCTCTAGGACAATATTTAGATTTATGGTGAATTTTTGAAAAAAATATTTGTTTACGTCCGCGTGTTACGAATTCATGCATTATTTTGTGATAATATTTTCTCTGTGTTGCTTTTATCATTTTACAATGTGTTATATACCAAAATGATTGCAATTTAGTGTACATTACAACGAAAAAAAAAATAACTTGTTACCTTTAACCGTTTTGCGCACAGCGCGATTTGAATACAATTATATATGAAATTTCGTTTTTGCGCTAACATATATCGCATTATTTATACATGATAATGATAATTTTTTTCATTTCTGATGGTTGCATACTAAACTTTAGCCAATGACAAAAAAAATTAGCCAAAAATGAACTCTTAATCTTGAAAACTAAGCGCGCTGTGATTTTTTGAACAAAATATTTTTCCGCTTCCGCGCTCACTCTGAAACGCCTCCGGCACACGGGAGACAATTTTTTTTTTACCGCTTCGGCGTAAGAGGGTTAATTTATGGTGAATTTTAGAAAAAAAACTTTTTCCTACATCCGCGCGGTAACTCCCGAAAAAATTAAGACATTTTTTCGTCCAATTGTCGTAATGTTTGCTCAGTTTCATATTAGCCGTTACATAAAGTTTTATATACGAAAATGTGCGCAATTTCATGTAGAATACAACAATAAATAACCCATGGTTCTAGCTTTTATCAGTTTTGAAATATTTTCATATAAATAACGATGTGCCAAAATATCAACCTTCGGTCAACTTTGACTCGACTGAAATGGTCGAAAAATGCAATTGTAAGCTAAATCACTTACATTCTAGTAATATTTCATCATTTACCTTTATTTTGGAATGAATTGGAAGTCTCTAGCACAATATTTTGATTTATGGTGAATTTATGAAAAAACATTTTCCTTACGTCCGCGCGGTAACTTCCGAAAAAACGCGCAGTAACTCTTCCGAAAAAAAATCAGAAATTTTTTTGTCCAACTGTTGTAATGTTTGCACCATTTTAAATTAGCAGTTACATAAAGTTTTATATATGAAAATGTGCACAATTTCATGTAGAATACAACAAAAAACAACCCATGGTTGTAGCTTTTATCAGTTTTGAAATATTTTCATATAAATAACGATAAGTGCCAAAATTTCAACCTTCGGTCAACTTTGACTCGACCGAAATGGTAAAAAAAATGCAATTGTAAGCTAAAACTATTACATTCTAGTAATATTCAATCATTTACCTTCATTGTGCAACAAATTGGAAGTCTCTAGCACAATATTTCGATTTATGGTGAATTTATGAAAAAAACTTTTTCCTTACGTCGGCGCGGTAACTCTTCCGGAAAAAATCATAGATTCTTTCTTGATTATCGTAATGTTTGCACAATTTTAAATTAGCCGTTACATAAAGTTTTATATATAAAAATGTGTGCAATTTCATGTAGAATATGACAATAAACAACCCATGGTTGTAGCCTTTATCAGTTTTGAAATATTTTCATATAAATAACGATAAAATATAAAAAATTTGACCTTCAGTCAACTTTAACTCGACCGAAATGGTTGAAAACTGCAATTGTAAGCTACAGCACTTACAGTCTAGTAATATTTAATCAATTACCTTCATTTTGCAACAAACGGGAAGTCTCTAGCACAATATTTCAATTTATGGTGAATTTTTGAAAACTGCTTTTTTTTTTTTTACGTCCACGCGTTACAAATTCATGCATCATATTTAGTGATAATATTTTCTCTGTGTTGCTTTGAACGTTTTACATTTGTTATATACCAAAATCATTGCAATTTAGTGTACAATACAACGAAAAATAATTAACTCGTTAGCTTTAACCGTTTTGCTCACATGATTTGTATACAATTATAAATGAATTTTTTTTTGCACTGTCATATATACCAATATTTATAAATTATATTTTTTTTCATTTCTGATGGTTGCATACTAAACATCACGCAATGACAATAAAAGGAGCCAAAAATGAACTCTTAATCTTGAAAATTAAGCGTGCTGTGATAAAAAAAAAAAAAAAAAAAAAATTCCGCTTCGGCACTCACTCGCGAACGCTGCTGGCATACGGGAGACACTTTCGGAAATACCGGCTCGGCGTTTAAGGGTTCACAGTATAAGAGTTGGAGCATACATTGGTAATGGGTATTCAGTTAAAATGCATTTTAGCACATTAAAAACAAGAGGTCATCAATGAGATCACCTGTAAGTTGCAGCCATTCATTCGTAAAAAATTCCCTCTGTCCTTTTCTCACCTCGGGCTATTCATGTCCCACATTATCTTCCCTCACATTTACGTATATATCTTAAATCATCATACATAACACAACTGGAGCTAAAGGAGCAATGGAAAAAACCAGTTCAGGCTTATATGTAGTACTATCTACAATTTCCCATTAAGAACTGGTTTCCCCTATAGGGCAACAGATGAATAACCCTTCAAACTGAGAAGGAAGACTCAAGCTGCCACACCCATAAAACAGAACCAAGGTACTACCAAGAATTACTCTCCATATCTAGTTTGTAATTTTGGATTAGGCTTCATCTCATTCATGCTTAATGCTAAAATATCATTCACACATGAATTGACTTAAACTGAACACTCACGCGTTTATTCAGAGGATTAAAATCAGGGTCATCATCTGAATCAGACAAATTGTAATCTGGATCTGAGTCTCCCAAACCATCTGACTCCTCTATGTCAAAGTTACCGTAATGCTGAATATAGCGAGCTGCTCGTCGTGGCGTTTCTCGGGCGGGAACACTGTCTGAAAGGAAAATTGATTATAAGGTCCAAGAAACTCTTGGTAATGACAAAGTGAATGTTTTAACACACTTTCAAGGGAAAATATTTCCGGAGTGTATCTCTCATTCAAGAACAAACCTACAGGGCCAGTCCTAGTCTGGTTACAAGGGACGTCTTTTCTCTTTCCGAGAACATTTGCATAAAGTACTGTATGTACTCTCAAAAACCTCAGCATTATTTCAACAAGTCTAGCAGCTCTCTTTGTTTTTGTGTGTACTGCAAATCTTCAGTACAGAAAATGCTACTGAGGGAATAAATTAATACAGTACATGAACATACAATATAACCCAAATGAAACATATCTAGAATTAAACCTAAGTGAAACATATCAAGAATGAATTCATTCTGATATTATGTTGACAAGACTGAAATTAATCAAATATTTTGTACTTAGGAGAATAAGTTCTCACTATACAGGCATTTGATATCATAAAGTGAAAACTCTACAGGGTCCCAATGCTACTGCAAATCTTCAATACAAAAAATGCTACTGAGAAATAAAAGGAATACAGTGCATGAACATATAACCAAAGTGAAGCATATCTAGAATTAATCCATTCTGATATAATGTTGACACTGTAATTAATCAAATATTCAGTACATGGGAAAATAAGTTCTCACAGTAAAGGCATTTCATGTCATCAAATGAAAACTCTAAAGGGTCACAATACAGGCAGTCCCCCGGTTATCTGGTGATCCAGTTTTATGGGACTTTCTTGATAGCCCTAGAAATTGCTGCACCCAAAATGTGCAGATTTCCGGTTACTGGGACCGATAATTGGGTACTGGCACCATAGCATACCTAAGAGAGGCACCATGAACCAGTTATCGGTGGTGAAACACTATCGGTGATTTTCTCTTATCTTCTTCAAGCTGTCGGAACAGAACCCACTCTGATAACCCGGGACTGCCTGTATAATATGCATTTATCAAATATATAGTCATTATGATATTCAAAGTTTGTCATCTGATAACCCTGTTACTACCAATACCAACATGCTAAAAATATTTCTATAATAAAATTAGGTTTTGCATAAACTTAACCAGTAATTAGTATATGCCTATTAGTTTCCAAGTGTGGCACCCTAATTCAGATTTTGCGGGTAACAATTCAAGCGCTCCGTGGAGGTATACATTGCTGTCCCATAATGGCAATAGTACTAGGAACGACTTAATGTCCATTAGAGGGGAGGTGGGTGGGCTCCAATCATATAATCACGGGGTAAGTATATACAAAAATGATATTGTTATTATACAATAAAGTTTCATACATACTTACCTGGCAGATATATACATAGCTAGACTCCGTCGTCCCCGACAGAAATTCAAATTTCGCGCCACTCGCTACAGGTAGGTCAGGTGATCTACCTGCCTGCCCTGGGCGGCAGGACTAGGAACCCATCCCCGTTTTTTCTATCATATTTTCTGCTCTTCACCCGTTCTCCTGCGGGGAGGCTGGGTGGGCCTTTAATTGTATATATCTGCCAGGTAAGTATGTATGAAACTTTATTGTATAATAACAATATCATTTTTCATACAATCCACTTACCTGTCAGATATATACATAGCTGATTGGCACCCTTCGGTGGAGGGTAAGAGACAGCTACTATATGGAATAGACAGGTAAACAAAACATATGTTGTAGGTATAAATAAACCTTGGTTCCTACCTGATAGGTGGTAGACTTCGTGGGTGTTTGCCCAGTAGTCTGCATCACCTCAAGAAACTTTAGCGAGATATATGATCTATGGCCAAGAGTTCTTGTGGGTCTGCCGATGGGGTCTTATCCGCTTACTCGGCAGAGCCTAAAAGGACTTTGTCAATGGGTGCTGATCCACTTATATGACAAACACCTATGAAGGAGCACACAACCAATCCCGACCACCTGATCCTAACCATATGTTAGAACTAAGGATTGTTCCGAGTTATCCCCGAACTCGTCACAACAACGTAACTCAAACCACTACGCACACATCATAATTTTCCCCCAAAAAAAATTTATACTCATCTAATTGGATATGACAAGATTCTCTTACTGAACAACATAGACGGCCGCCCATGCTAAACCAAGTCCTCCATTGTTCGAAGAGACTCCAGACCATATCCAAAAAGAAGAAAAGTATATACATTTAAGGATTGGTGTCGGCTCCCGTACCCAGAATCGTATCCGCCGATACGAAAGGACCTAGAGAAAAACACTTCTCATATGTCACACGAACGTCTTTCAAGTAATGAGATGCAAATACTGAGTTGCATCTCCAAAATGTCGTATCTATGATGTTTTTAAGAGACATATTCTTATGAAACGAGAGAGACGTCGCTACAGCTCTCACTTCATGAGCTTTAACTCTCAACAGTTGTAACTGTTCGTCAGGACAGACCTTATGAGCGTCTGTAATGACGTTTCTCACAAAGAATGCCAGCGCATTCTTGGACATCAGTCTTGTGGGGTCTTTTACCGCGCACCAAAGACCTTGTCTAGAGCCTCCCATCTGATGCTTTCTCTGAAGGTAGAACTTCAGAGCTCTAACAGGGCACTAGAGACCTCTCTGCTTCTCTGCCTACGAGACTGGACATGCCTTTGACTTCGAATGACTTAGGCCAGGGAATTCGTGGATTTTCTCTTTTTTAGCTAAAAACAGGGTCTTAAACGAGCAAATAGCTGAGTCTCCCTTGAATCCGACTTTATCCTGCAGAGCATGTAATTCACTAATTCTCTTTGCCGTAGCTAAAGATAATAGGAATAGGCATTTTCTGGTGATGTCTCTAAACGATGCCAGATGAGGAGGTTCGAATCTTTCCGATGACAGAAACTTGAGGACTACATCTAGGTTCCAGTTCGGAGGAACTGGTTCCTTCGACTTTGAAGTCTCAAAAGACCTTATGAGATCGTGGAGATCTTTATTATCTGCCAGATCCAATCCTCTATTCCTGAATACAGCCGAGAGCATACTTCTGTATCCTTTTATTGTGGATACGGCTAGATGAGATTTTTCTCTCAGGAATAGCAGGAAGTCAGCAATTTCCGCTATAGAGGTAGTGGAGGAGGACAACTTCTTAGGATCTACACCACCTTCTAAACACCTCCCACTTCGATTGGTATACTTTCGTAGTGGAGGTTCTGCGTGCTCTCGCGATCGCGCTTGCCACTTCGCGAGAAAAGCCTCTCGCTCTGACAAGTCTTTCGATAGTCGAAAGGCAGTCAGAGCGAGAGCGGGGAGGCGGATTTTGATGGTACCTCTTGTGAAGTGTGGTTGTCTGAGAAGATCTGTCCTTCTTGGTAGGGATCTTGGAAAGTCTACGATCCACTCTACCACCTCCGTGAACCATTCCTGGGCCGGCCAAAAGGGGGCTATTAACGTCATCCTCGTCTCCTTTGACGCCACAAACTTTTTCATTACTAATCCCAGGATTTTGAATGGGGGAAAAGCATATACGTCTACTCGAGACCAATTTAGCAGGAAGGCGTCTACCATAAGTGCTCTTGGATCTTCCACGACCGAGCAAAAGACTGGCAGCCTTTTGAAATGAATGTTGCGAAGAGATCCACATGAGGAGTCCCCCCACAGAGACCAGAGATCGAGACACACTCCTCGTGTAGGGTCACTCTGTATGAAGGACCTGGTTCCTCCTGCTGAGTCTGTCCGCCCTCACATTCTTTACTCCCTGTACGAACCTTGTCAGCAGGGAGATGTTCCTGTGGGACGTCCAAAGCAATAGGTCTCTCGTTAGTTCGTAAAGGAACGAGGAGTGAGTCCCCCCCTGTTTCCGAATGTAGGCAAGTGCGGTGGTGTTGTCCACGTTTACTTGCACTACTTTGTTCGACACCAGAGGTTCTAGACTCTCAAAGCCAGATGCACGGCGAAGAGCTCTTTGCAGTTTATGTGCCAAGTCACCTGTGCTGGTTCCCAGGTGCCTGACACCTCTTCTGAGCCTAATGTCGCTCCCCAACCTTTCTCCGATGCGTCGGAGTACAACACTAGGTCTGGGTTCTGTGTTTTTAGAGAGATCCCTTTGTTCTCTTGCAGAGGGGGCAACCACCACTCCAGGTGCGATTTTATCTCCACTGGAATGGGAAAAACGTCCGAAAGTTGTCCGGTTTTCCAGCT
The DNA here is from genome assembly GCF_015104395.2 of Macrobrachium nipponense. Classification (NCBI taxonomy): domain Eukaryota; kingdom Metazoa; phylum Arthropoda; class Malacostraca; order Decapoda; family Palaemonidae; genus Macrobrachium; species Macrobrachium nipponense. Next base: position 36,205,074 of record NC_087211.1, read on the forward strand.
CCAAGACTTCTTGAGGAAGAATTGAAGCGGACGTAAATGCAGTCTTCCTAGTGGGAAGAACTGTTATGTTCTAGCGAGGAAAGGGTCCCTAGAAGGCTCAACCATTCCCTCGCCGACGTATGTTCCTTCCCTAAGAAGAGAGAGACTATCCGCAAACCTTTTGCGATTCTCTCTTCGAAGGAAATACTCGAAAACCCCGAGAATCCATCCGAATCCCCAGATAGACTAGGTCCTGTCTGGGGATCAGCTGAGACTTCTCGAGGTTCACAAGCAATCCCAACGCTTTGATCAAATCTAGCGTTAACTTTAGGTCCTCCAAGCACTGTCTCTCTGATCTGGCCCTGATGAGCCAGTCGTCCAGATACAGAGAGATATTTACTCCTTTGAGGTGAAGAAAACCTCGCCACATTCTTCATCAGGCTTGTGAAGACCTGAGGAGCTGTGGACAGGCCGAAACACAAGGCTCTGAACTGAAAGATCCTTCCCCCCGTCATGAAACGGAGGTACTTCTTCGATGAAGGGTGGATCGGAACGTGAAAGTAGGCGTCCTGGAGATCTAGAGACACCATCCAATCTCCTTGTCGTAATGACGCTAGGACTGAAGCAGAAGTCTCCATGGAGAACTTCTCCTTCTGAACAAATTTTGGTTCAGAGAGCTGACGTCCAGTACTGGTCTCCAGCCTGCCCCCGAGGCTTTCGCAACCAGAAAAGGCGATTGTAAAACCCCGGGAGTTTTGATCCAGTACTAGTTCTATCGCTCTGTTTCCCACATTTGTTCCACCATCGATCGAAAGAGTATCCTCAGCACAGGATCCTTGTACTTGGCTGATAGTTCCCTTGGTATTTGACATAGGGGAGGAGTGTTCAGGAAAGGGATACGATATCCCTTCCTTATGATAGCCAATGAAGACGCGTCTGCGTTTATCAGTGTCAGGCTTCCACAAAATCTCAGGAGCCTGGCACCTACTGGTGCTTGGAGGAGAGAATCTTCATTTTCCCTTTTTAAAGGGACGAAAGGCAGACCTACCTCTCTTCTCCGGAGCCTTCCTTCTTGCGGGAGGTCTGGAGGTCGGACCACCTCGAAAGGGCTGAACAGAGTACTAGGTCCTTTCTGTCCGATGCAGAAACAGGTTTCTTCTTCTTGCTGACTGCGTCAGAAGATCCTGAGTCGCCTTCTCAGTTAAAGAATGCGCAATGTCCTTCATACTAACTGAGAGGGAACAAAAAGTCAGATAGAGGCGAATACAGTAGAGCTGCCCTCTGAGCGTGAGAGACTGCCTTGGTTAAGAAGGCCCCCATATACATCCTCTTCTTTAGAAGACCTGCTCCAAATAATGATGAGATTTCAAAAGAGCCATCCTGTACCGCTTTGTCAATACAAGACAATATGCATAACAGGGCTTCAGGTTCGATTCCTTCCGAATCATGGGCTTTCTTGGACATCACCCCAAGGGACCAATCTAAGAAGTTGAAGACTTCCAATACATGAAAGAGTCCCTTGAGGAGATGGTCCAGTTCAGAAATTCCCCACGTAATTCGTGCCGAATTGAGACCTTGTCGACGTGAAGCGTCAACTAAGGTCGAAAAATCTGCTTCCGATGTAGAAGGGAGAGCAATACCCATATTCTCTCCCGTCTGATACCAAATGCCTCTTTTCCCAGCTAATCTTGCTGGAGGCCATGCAGAAGACTGGTTCCTCCACATTACGTGCTTTCTTAGACTTCATCCATGAGTCTAAGGATTGTAAGGCCCTCTTCATCGAAATGGTGGGCTTCATTTTGAGAAAAGACGAAGGTTTCTTCGTCTTAGCACTTGAAAAGAGAGAGCGCGGAGAAGGAGGAGCGGCAGGAGTCAACTCGTCTCCATACTCCTCAAGAAGCAAGGTAGTCAAAACCTTATAGTTAGACAGTCCTTCTCTTCCCTGATATTCATCATCCGAGTTTTCTTCCAACTCGGGATCTACAAGAGTCTCCGCTCTCCTTTCCGTACGTTCCTCTTCTGGAGGAGACAAACTCCTAATAGGAGAGGGGCTAAGGGAATGATAATCTTTCCTCTTTCCCGCTTTAATAGTCTTGGAAGGCGCCACAAGCTCAGGCTTCTCTTGAACATTAGAAGACGCTTCCCGCTTGTATGACGCTTCCCGTTCGCCAAGCGTCCTGGCTGACGTCTCTCGCTTACTTGTCTGCTGACGTCTTGATGACGCTTCGCGCCTGGAAGACGCTCCGCTCTCCAAAGGCGTCCTACTTGGCGTCACAATATTGGTCGGAGCGTCACGTCTATGATCCGATTTCAATGACGCTTCACGTCTAAAAGACGTCTTACGTCTCTCTGGCGTTACGAAACTTTCGTAAGCCACCGTTCTCGTTCTCGAACTCGAAGCTTCTGTAAGACGTTTAGCAGCTTCACGTCTGCATGACGCTTCTCGTTGAGCAGGTGAGAGAGGACGAGACTTCTTAATTGGAAGCGTCACGTCCTTCCGACGAGGCGCTAAAACTCCCACTAGAGAAGACAGTTGCTCTTGAACTGCCATAATTATCCTCCTTGACGCTTCTCCCACGTCCACTGCATGACGCCTTTCGTCATCACTCGGGGGAGAAGAAGGAAAGGGTACTTCTGCGTACTCGTCAGGTGACGCTGACGCCACCTTCGCTTTCTTAATAGAAGAAGGAGCGTCATCTGAGAAGCGCTCTGGGCTAGAATCTATTTCAGGTTCTTTCATATGACGCTTCAGCGGTCTCGACAAGTTCGACTCCTTCCACCCTCGTTTAGGTGAGGGAGAGGGAGAGGACGAGAAACACTCACGAAGGACGCTTTTTCTATAGCGCCCTTGAGCCGCCTGCCACGAAGCCGAGCTAGCTGAAGGGACGTCTGACCGTTGGGGATTCCCCACGACCTCCTTAAGGCTTTCGATTTCCTTCTCCTCTGGGCATGGGAGCTTGGAAGAGGTCTAGGCCTGGGAGCGTCGCAGGGACGATCAAACGCCCCCTCCACAACTGGAGAACTCACTTCACTGTAATGCTCACTTTCACTAGCCTTACCTTGGAAGTCAGCCATCTTGGACTTCATGTCTCTAATTGTAGCTTTCAGATTGGCGATTTCCGAGGCCGAATCCGAAAGAGCACTCTGAGAATGAGATACATAGGGAGAATCTACATCAGTAGGATTAGAATTATCCGTGAAAGGCTCAATAGGCCTTGAACTCACACCTTTCAGACGTCTAACCCTATTCCCTCTCTAACTTCTTCAAATAAGAAGTTCAAGTCTTCCACTCTTCTGCATTTAATCCTCGCATTCCTTACAAGTATTATTAGCAGAACACTGAAACCCCCTACATTTACGGCATACAGTGTGAGGATCACCGAAGCTTTCGGTATCCTCACCCTGCAGCCTACATTCACACATTCTCATTCACCTCACATTTGAATCAGGACATACTGAGAAAAATCCAAAAGAGTTATTCCAAAAACAGTCCACAGTAGCGAATGCCAAAAACACGATCCAGATACGTCACCAAAAAGCCGAGAAACGATGATCAAAGGATGAAATAGAATCTAGTCAGGAGGTAATAGCAACATGTTTGATACCACGTCGACAGAGAAAATATGATAGAAAACGGGGATGGTTCCTAGTCCTGCCGCCCAGGGCAGGCAGGTAGATCACCGACCTACCGTAGCGAGTGGCGCGAAATTTGAATTTCTGTCGGGGACGACGGAGTCTTAGCTATGTATATATCTGACAGGTAAGTGGATTGTATGAAACCTTATTTTATTATAAAAATTTTTGTACATGAGACTAGCCCAGTAATTATATACGTAGCTGATTCTATATTGAAAGGTGGTGGGATCATGAACATATTCTACTCCAAAGCATTAAGTCATGTAATAAATTTGAAATAGGAATATTGCTAGCTTTGAGAAAACAATGTTTGTCATTACTATCAACTAAGAGAGCTATGCAGACGAATACTGCCTTTGGTTGGTGCTCATCTTAACTCAACCCGTAGTGGCGTGGCGGTAGAGCCAAGGGTCGCCTCCTACTAATGGGAAACTTTGCAGTAAGGGGAATGCTCCTATGATTAGCAAAGTATGGTAGGTGGCCACCCTTGCCGTGGGTACAGCACAAAAATAAAAGAACCAAAAAACACTGACATCTACACTGAAGTCAAGTCAAGACCAATCCACGAGTGTGGTGGGTGCTCCATGTACATGGTAACCCCTGGCTCTCTAAACTCGACACCTTACTGAAAAGGTGGAGAGATAATAGGAGAACATCCTCTGCTTCCTTCCATGATGCCATGCCAGTCTCTTAAAATGGTCTCAAGGTACTGAAAAATTTCAACACTGGGGCGCCGGCCAGTTTTTGCCTCTGACCTTCGGTTTTGTGACGCCAGTGCAATTTACCCCAAAAATAACCATTTTTCAAATTCTATCTCCTCCCTTGATACTTAAATATTAAGACCTGGGATTACTACCATATATAGACCTGATATAGACCTCCAATCAAATGAAGTTTTTTTTCTAAAAGTAATTTTTTTGCTGGTTATGAATTTTTTCATGTTAAAAAAATAAATCCTATAAATCAGGAAAAAACCTAAGAAAAAAAATTGGAAAAAAGGGCTTCATTTTATAATGTCTTTCTAAGTTATATATCAAAATTTCAATGCTATAGCTTTAAAACTATGGGAGAAGATCGACTTTGAAGGCCAATAAGTATAGTTTTGTGATAGGGGCATTCAAAGTTTTTCTTTGTATTTTTACAAAGACAATGCTAATAAATCACAATTACTATGAACTTTATATTACTTTTTGGGTATTAATAAACCAAAACTATGTTATTTATCACAATTTAATAAAAAACGAGATCCCTTTGCTGAAAGATCGTAGCCTGGGGCACTGTGTCAGGTGAGACAGGGCACTCCTTACGCAACACACACACACTCTCTCTCTCTCTCCTCCACTAACTCTGCAAATATCGCCGATATCATGATCTTCTGAATTCTTATTAGAGGAAATATTCTTGTGTGTTAGCAGGATGTTTTCCTTGTCTTTTCCTCTTTAGCATGATGAAATTCTTGCCAAAACAAACAAAAACAGACGTAAAAGCAAGCAAATGTCAGAGGTAAAACTCGAACGTGTACTCTCTTTTTACAAAGACAATGTTAATATATCATAATTATTATGAATTTAATATTCCTTTCTGGGTATTAATAAACCAAAACTATGTAAGTTATCATAAATGAAGATCCCTTTGTTCAAAGATCAAAGCCTGGGGCAGGCGAGACGGGGAGCTCCTTCCTACGCTGCACTCCCTCTCTCCTTCACTAACTGAGCTAATATCGAATATTATGAACTTCTGAACTCTTATTAGAGCGAATTTTCTTCTTCTGTATGTTAGCGAGATGTTTTGCTTCTTTTATCCTCATTGGTATCCCTATTTAAAAATAATGTAAATGTATGTCTACCTTCTAAAATGATATTGTTATGATACAATAAAGTTTTATACATACTTACCTGGCAGATATATACTTAGCTATTTGACTCCGTCGTCCGACAGAAATTCGAATTTCGCGCACACGCTACCTGTAGGTCAGGTGATCTACTTACCTGCCGCTGGGTGGCAGGACTAGGAACCATCCCCATGTTCTATCATTATTTTTTTCTATACCGCCTGTCTCCTGAGGGGAGGTAGGGTGGGTATAATTTTGTATATATCTCCGAGGTAAGTATGTCGAAAGAAACTTTATTGTATCATAACAACTATCCATTTTTGTTATACATTTAACTTACCTGTCGATATATACTTAGCTGATTCACACCATTGGAGGTGGGAAAGAGACAGCTAAATATAGAATCAAACAGGAATCACAACTATCGTTGTAGGTAATAAATAAATAAAACCTTGGTTCCTACCTGTTTAGACTGAAGACTTCATGAATACAATCCAGGAGTCTAGACAGTCTCAAGAGCCTCAGCGAGATATTGATCTATGGCTAAGAGTTCTTGTGGTTCTGCCAAAGGGGTCTTACCCGCTTACTTGGTAGATCCTGGAAGGACTACGTCAATGGGTGCTTATCCACTTACTTGACAAGACCTTATACAAGGAGCACAACATCGATCCCGATCACCTCAACCTATCCATGTTAGTTCTAAGATTGCAAGAAGGTTATCCCCTAACCTCTTGCAAACGACCACAAACTCGAAACACAAACACAATTCGTACAGTAAAGTAAAGTAAAAACAAAAATAAAAATAAAATTTAAAAAAAAAATGTTTGTACAATCTAGTCAGTAAGACGTCTCTTGATTCCCCCCACTGATCCAAGCTCGGGACGTCGTGCGCCAGCAAGCATACTAATCAGCAGAAAAAACCAACAACTCGTCTCACAAGGTAGATCTATGTACTATCAAAATTTTGAACAAATACAAATTTTTCTAAGGATCGTTATGTGCTCCCGCCCCAGCACTGTATCGGCTGATACAAAAGGACCCAGAGAGAAACACTTTTCATATGTTACTTTAACGTCCTTGAGATAGGTCGATGCGAACACGTGAATTTACACCTCCAGTAGTCGCATCACATGTCTTTAAAGACTGTTCTCTGAAATGCAATGAAGTGGCTACCCGCTCTAACCTCATGAGCTTCACTCGGAGAGTCCTGAAAGAGTCTTCCGTGCAGTCATTATGAGCATCTGTAATGCTCCTCACAAAAAATGCTAATGCATTTTTTGACATGGGTCTACTAGGATCCCTACTGCGCACCACAATGGCTTTCTTGTTTACATACAGTTTGTAGTTTCATTCTTCTTTCTTTAAATAGAACTTCAAAGCTCTAACCGGACATAAAGATCTTTCTAATTTCCTCTCCTACTAGATTTGAAAGTCCTTTAACTTCAAAACTCTTTGGCCAGGGTTTAGAGGGGTTCTCGTTCTTGGCCAGAAACAGAGTCTGGAAAGAACAAATTGCCGCATCACTCTTAAATCCTACTCGAGAATCTAGAGCGTGTATTTGCACTAATTCTCTTCGCAGTCGCTAACGACAACAAGAAAATACATTTTCTCGTTAGATCTCTAAACGACGCGTTTAGAGGAGGTTCAAAATCTACTAGATGATAGAAATCTCAAAACTACATCTAGGTTCCAGTTTCGGAGTGCGATGGAGAAAAGGTTTTTGAGGTTTCAAAAGATCTAATAAGATCGTGGAGGTCTTTATCTTCTGCAATTCTCAAACCTCTGTTTCGAAATACGGCCGAAAGCATACTTCGATAACCTTTTAATGGTAGAAACTGATAATTTTGATTCTTCCCTAAGGAAAATCAAGAAATCAGCTATGTTGGTCACAGAGGTATCGGAAGAGGACAGTTTTATTCTTCTTACACCATCTTTCTAAATACATCCCATTTTCCTTTTGATTGGTAGACCCGAATAGTTAAAGGAATCTCCGGCTCTAGCAATTGCTTTTGAAGCTTTGCTGAAAGCCTCCTCGCTCTGACAAGTCTTTCGATAGTCGAAAGGCAGTCAGAGCGAGAGCGGGGAGGTTTTGATGGTACCTCTCGAAATGGGTTGTTTGAGAAGATCTCTCCTGTGTGGAAGAGATCTTGGGAAGTCCACTGTCCATTCCTGTACCTCTGTGAACCAATCTTGAGACGGCCAAAAGGGAGCGATGAGTGTTAGCCTCGTCCCTCTTGATGCCGCAAACTTTCTTAACACCACTCCTAACATTTTGAAGGGGGGAAAGGGCCGTAGGCATCTAGGCCTGACCAGTCCATAGCATGGCGTCCACCGCTATCGCTCTCGGGTCTTCCACTAAGGAGCAAAGTTCTCTATCCTTCTGGATAGGTAGGTGGTGAATAGGTCTATATGTGGACTGCCCCACAGGGACCACAGAGCTTGACACACCTGAATGTGAAGGGTCCATTCTGTGGGGAGAACTTGGTTTTAACCTGCTTAGCCTGTCTGCTCTGATGTTCTTCTCTCCTTTCACGAATCTTGTGAGAAGATCACTTTCTTTTCTTTTGCCCAATACACAGCTCTTTGTTATATGGAACAGAGAAAGAGAGTGAGTTCCCCCTTGTTTCTTGATATAGGCCAACGCTGTGGTGTTGTCCGATTGACCTGTACCACTTGACCTAACACCTGTGTCTCGAAGGCTTTTAGAGCTAGAAGAACGGCATAAAGTTCTTTGGAGTTTATATGCCAGTCTAGCTGATCCTTCCTCCATTGGCCTGATATTTCTTTTGTCCCTAGAGTCGCTCCCCATCCCTTCTCTGAAGCGTCTGAGAACCAATTTATTAAGGTTTGGGTTCCGAACTTCTAGAGCAAGCCCTCGTTCTTTTCTAAGGGAAAAATCCACCACTTCAGATGATTCTTTACTTCCAGAGGAATACTGAAAGTGTCCGAAAACTGTCCGTTCTTCCAACTCCAAATTCTTCTTAAGAAGAACTGAAGAGGGCGAAGGTTGGAGTCTTCCTAGCGAAATGAACTGTTCTAGTGAGGAAAGGGTTCCCAGAAGACTTAACCACTCCCCTCACCGAACTAACTCCGTTCTTTCTCTAGGAAGCTCGAGATTTTTTGTAATCCCCGAGCATCCTTTCCTGGGACGGAAAAAGCCCGAAACCCTGAGAATCCATCCGAATCCCCAAATAGACTAAGTTCTGACTGGGGATCATCTGCGATTTCTCGAGGTTTCACGAGTAATCCTAACGTCTTTGCTAGTTCAAAGTAGACTGTAGGTCTCCAAACACCGTTTCTCTGACTTGGCCCGGATTAGCCAATCGTCGAGATACATTGAGATGTGTATCCCTTCTAAATGAAGCCATTTGGCCAGTTCCGCATCAGATACGTAAATACCTGAGGGGCAGTCGATAGGCCGAAGCACAAGGCCCTGAATTGGAAGATTTGTCCTTGAACCAAACAAATCTTAGATATTTTCTTGACGATGGGTGAATCTGGAACATGAAAGTTAAGGCATCCTGAAGGTCCAGGGATACCATCCAATCTCCCTGACGTAGGGAAGACAGAACTGAAGCTGAAGTCTCCATGGAGAACTTCTTTTTCTCCACGTACCTGTTCAGGACGCTTACATCTAGGACGGGTCTTCCATCCCCCCGAAGCCTTTGGAACCAAGAAAGGCGGTGGTTGTAAAACCCCAGGGGAGAAAGATCTTGCACTAGCTCTATTGCATTCTTGTCCCTCATCGACACCACCGTCTGAAGTAGAGTCTCGTTCAGTCCAGGGTCCTTGTAACTCGTCGACAAATCCTTTGGAGATGTTGCCAAAGGAGGTCTGTCTACGAAGGGAATGATGTACCCCTTCTGTAGGACAGACAGAGTCCAGGGATCTGCTTCTCTTACGGACCAGGCATCCAGAAAGTATTGAAGTCTGGCCCCTACCTGTGCTTGGAGGACATGGCTGTGCTATTTGCTCTTTTTAAAAGAGCGGAAGGAAGACCTCCCTCGCTTGTCGAAGGGTCTTTCTTCTCCGCAAGTTGGATTCCGAAGTTTGAAGGGGTGGCTCCATGAAAGAAAGGGCACCACTGGAGTCCGAGCCACCTTCTTCTGAGTCTTAACTGCAGGTCTACTTTTCTTTGTAGATTGTACAAGAAGGTCCTGCGTAGCCTTTTCCGACAAGGATCTCGCACATCCTTATCACTAAAGATGAAGGAAACAGATGTTCTGACCGAGGTGCGAATAATAGAGCGGACCTCTGAGAAGGGGAAACTCCTTTCGTCAGAAAGGAACTGTAAAGAGATCTTTTCTTTAACATTCCAGATCCAAAAAGAGCCGCTAACTCACCAGAACCATCTTGCACAGCCTTATCCATGCAAGATAGGACACTGTGCAAAGTTTCTGGATCTAGAAAATCTGGCTCACTCGTCTTCTAGCCAGCACCCCAAGAGACCGGCAATCCAAGAAGTTGAACACCTCTAAGACGTGAAAAATTCCCTTAAGGTGCTGATCTAATTCCGACATACTCCATGACGCCTTTGCTGAATTGAGAGACTGTCTTCTCACAGACTCTACAAGACTCGAGAAATCTGAATCTGCCGACGAAGGGAGCATCAATCCCATCGCCTCTTCTGTCTTATACCAAATGCCTCTTTTCCCCGTCAGTTTGGAGGGAGGAGAGCAATAAACCGTTCTCAAAGTTTCCTTTTTAGATAAAAGCCACGAATCTAAAGACTGGAGGGCTTTCTTCATTGAGATCGCCGGTTTCATCTTTAAGAAAGCCGAGGATTTCGGGGTTTTTGGGTTTTTGTGCTCGAAAACAGAGATCTCGGCGAAGGAGGAGCTGCAGGACTAAGAGAAATCCGCAAACTCCTCTAGAAGTAACGAGGCTAAAACTTTATAATTGGAAAGTCCCTCGTTAGTTGAAACTTCTTCCTCAGAAATCTCTTCCAGTTCCAGGTTAGACGGAGATCGCTCTTTCCTGACCGATTCTCTATCAGGAGAAGCCGCTCCCGTGGGAGGCGTCCTGCTTCTTGCTGGCGTCAACAGCTTAGGAGCGTCCTCGCATTTGCCTGACGACTCTCTCCTGAGAGGTGTCCTGCTTCTTGTTGACGTCTCGCGCCTCGAAGCGTCCTGGCTCTTGCCTCGCGCCTCGACTCTTGCCTCGGCGGCCTCGGCTCCTGGGAGGCGTCATTGCTTCTGAGCTGGTGTCACCCGCTTTGGAGCGTCCTGACGCTTGCCTGACGACTCTCTCCTGAGAGGTGTCCTGCTTTTTGTTGACGTCTCGCGCCTCGTAGCGTCCTGGCTCTTGCCTGGAGCCTCGCTCCTGGGAGGCGTCCTGCTTCTGGTTGACGTGACGCGCCTATCTTGACGCTCGCGCCTGGCTGACGTTTCACGTCTCGCAAACTCGACGCTCTTGTCTGGCGTCTCGTACCTGCGTTTGACAGGAGAACGGATCCTGCTCGCCTATGCAAGGCTGATGAATCCGATTCCAAATCAGAGGAAGACAAAAATACTATGGCGAGTCTGAACCCTCGATAGCCTAGACTTCTTATAGGCAGGAAATCGTCTTTCCTTCTGGGAGGGTCTTTATACGAACTCCCACAAAGAAAGTGATGGAATCCTGCATAGTGCGAAGGATTCTTTTAGTCTCTTCATTATTGTCTACCCTCGGTTGTTTAATTACTGGGATGGTCCATCCGCATCTTGAAAACGCTCAGGACTAGAAGTAATCCTGGGTTCATCCAAACGTCTTTTAAGGGGGCGAGAAAGATCCGCCGATCTCCACCCTCTTTTAGGTGAGGAATTCTCCGAGGAGGAGAAACACTCACGCAGAACGCTTTTTCTGTAACGTTCTCTGGCATTCTGTGGCGATACAGAAAAATGCCGAAGGGACGTCTCGACTGTTGGGGATCCTCCACAACCTCCTTACGGCTTTCGACATTCCCTTCTCCTCTGGGCTTGGGAGCTTGAAAGAGGTCTAGGCCTGGGAGCGTTGTGAAGACAATCAGACGCCCCCTCCACTGCACTGGGGACACTTATATCACTATCCACAGCACTATAATCACACTGCTTACCTTCATAGCCGCCATTTTGGTTTCCATTTTCCGAAGGGCGGCTTTAAGATTCGCTATCTCAGATGCCGAATCTGTGTGTTCTAATAAAGGAGCAGGTACATTAGATGGGGCAGTAAAAGGAGAAGAGGGTATAATATTACTAATAACCCCGCTAGAACTAGATAAAGGTTTGGAAGAAGACCACCTCACCCTGTTTCTTTCTAACTTCTTCACGTATGAGGTTAGAGATTTCCATTCTTCCTCACTCAAATCCTTGCATTCATTACAAGTATTACCAAAAGAACATTCATACATCCTGCATTTCCTGCAAATAGTATGAGGATCAATCGATGCCTTCGGCATCCTAACTTTACAACCCACATTCACACACATTCTCACCACATTTCCAGAATCAGACATCATGTTGAACAATCCAAATCAAATTCCAAAAACGGTCCACAATCGCGTATGCCAGTACAATCAATGCAAATACGTCACCGAGAAGTCCAAACGAAGATCAATTGCGATGCAAAATACGAATCCAGCCGGAGATACCCACAACGATGTTGCCAGTATGGCCGACAGAAAAAATATGATAGAACATGGGGATGGTTCCTAGTCCTGCCACCCAGCGGCAGGTAAGTAGATCACCTGACCTACAGGTAGCGTGTGCGCGAAATTCGAATTTCTGTCGGACGACGGAGTCAAATAGCTAAGTATATATCTGACAGGTAAGTTAAATGTATAAAAATATAATTCTATATCAATGAGTAGTTTTCACAATATAGTATCAAAGCATATCAGACTCTCATAATGTAAAAACACTGCTCTTTTATTCTACAAATAGTGATAAACAAATCAAACAAATATTGTTAATAAATAAGAGGCTGTCCTGGTTATCAGACCGGGTTCCGTTCTCGGCAGGGTGCTCTGAGTGTAAACTGCCATTAACTGAAAATCAGCGATTTATGGCACTTACAGCACCAAGTTTCAGTTAATGGCGCCGATATCCCGTTAATGATGCCATAACTCTATTATCAGCGCCATTCGAACCTGGCCCGTTATGGCACCATAAATCGCCAATTTTACGGTGCTAGAAAGCGCTGCAAAACTGGATCACCATTAACCAAATACGCTGACAACTAGGGACACGGCGAGGTGCTGATAAGTGAAAACCGCCACTAACCGAAACTTGCTGATTTTATGGTGCTTATGGCGCTGATAACCAGGCCGTGTTCCAGTTAGTGCTGATAACCGGAACTCAAGTATCTAATGCCATAAAACCGTATTGCCAATAACAAGAGTCCACCGATAACCAGGGACTACCTGTACTCGATTGACTACAACATATTCGCCCGAGCCCCCCAACCAAACATTAACAACATTCTCTTCTTACTACTATTCAACCTCCACACCTTCAGCTTCTGCAAAGTTAAGTGCTGAGTATCGCAGGCATGGTAAACAAAATAAAATGTGACTAACCTATGGCTGGTAAACATAATCCCAAAAGCAAGGTATAACCTAATGGAATGATGCAACATCCAAAAATTACTTTAAAGGTAATTATTGACAGCAACTTGCACTTAGCCTAATTCCAGAAAGTAAATAATAAATGCAAAGGCTTGGGATAAAGGAATGAATAAAATTTGAGAATTACTTTAAGGTAAATATTTACCGATGTCTTGCTAATAATGGCCTATGGCCAGTAAACAAAATCTAAAAACAAAAGTCTGGCCTAAAGGATGGCATAAGCCTGGTAAGTAAAACATATATGCAATGGTATTTAGCCTAATTGAATGGTGTTACACTCAAGAACTATTCCCGGAGACTACAAGTATCCAGCTTAATGATGATTTGAATTAAATGAACAAAAGACAAGACTCAACCTGTTTGAAGGCTATGAATGCATTCTGCTGGTTGTGTAACACTACCAAAATCTGGTGATATAACCAGAAAAAAAGAACATGCTGCTGTTAGCACTCGGTGTTTAGTTGAGCGTGGCAGAAAACACAATGAACTGATTAGCTAAGTACAATGCGGTCCCGAAATATGTGTGTTCGAATTGTGTGGTTCCCCTTTTATGCGGTGGCTAGTTCTCAAAAATAGATTTTCAGTATCTGCGAAGCCGTTCAAAGTCTGCGAGTCACGCACTGCAAATGTATCAAATCTACTGTCTTTTCAAGTATTTTAGGTGTGGTGGGGGGTGGGGGGGAGGTTCCCTGTAATCTGAGAGATAGATTTCCTGCTCAGCCATTAGCTAAGACGGAAGGCTCCGCTTCACGCATTTGTGACATCATAGCGTAAAGTGTATGAATGATCGGTATCATCATCATCACCATAAATATTATTGAGATCTGTGAAGTGTATTCTGATCATCACCACACCATAGGCATTATTCAGATCTGCGAAGTGAATTCTGAAGGCTTCTGCCCAGCCATCAGCTAAGACGGAAGGAAGGCTCATCCTCACACATTTGCAACGTCACAGCGCAGTGTGTATGAACGATCGGTATCATCAACATCATCACCATACATATTATTCAGATCTACGAAGTGTATTCTGATTATCCACATCATGTATGCATCTGCCTAGAAGTCTAAGAGGAAGACCTATTTTCTTGAAACTAAAAAGCTTGGCAGCAGTTGACAACTTGAAAGCCATCATTGCTGAACAGAGTAAGAATTTTTTTTTTTTGTCTAGATTAACTTGTTTTGACTAACTTTTGGCATTTGATCATTCATTTTTTTCTATCGTTGAAATAGATTTTGATGAAAATTATTAGGAAGCAGATGTTTGAGAGAGAGAGAGAGAGAGAGAGAGAGAGAGAGAGAGAGAGAGAGAGAGAGAGAGAGAGAGAGAGAGAGAGAGAGAGAGAATCGTTCGATTTTAACTTTTCAAGAAACTGACATTTTATGTTGAATTTTTATTAAATTTTCTTTTTAAGAAATTATAATTTCATATAAAATTTTTAATTCTTATCAATTCTTTTTTATCGTAGAATAAATAAATTTAGATGAAAACAATTACATAGTGAAACTGAGACAGGCGCTCATAACCAAGTTTGTTAGGCCTTAAGGGAGTGAAGACATGCATGATCCACCAGTCCCTGAAACCTCAAATGGTTCACAAAGCCTTCCTTCAGCAGACAGACTCTTAGCGGAGGATTAGATAGAGGAGTTTGAAGGTTTTTTAGCAGTGGATAGGTAGAACAAATTTCATCCAAAAGGTTTTTTAAAGGAAATAACTGTATCGTACAGTACACTTGCACCCAATGGTGGCAGTGTTTACAAGTGGGAGTTTTCACCGTCCTGGGTGTAATTTTAAACTTTTTCAAGCTATTAAAACCTACTTCATGTTTTATTTATCCAAAAGAACAATTTCATATTAAAACATTTACAGTATAGTACATAGAAAGTACTGAAAATGGGTGTATTGAAAATGGGTAATAAAAAAAGTTTTACTGGGTAAGTTGCCGTTTGCCCGGCCCTAATGGAATTATTTCCATAAGGTATGTGAATCGAAATGTGCGATTTTCCAGTTCTGTTAGGCCGTGGATCGACCAAATTCTCGTATAATTGGGGACCGTACTCTAGTTTCTAGTATTGCTGTTGGGGGACAGCACTATATCCCAACACTGAGCAATCGAAGCGCAACCAGCAAATTTGAATTAAGACTGCTCTACGTGGAAACTAATAGCTATTAATTACTGGCTAAGTCTCATAAACAAAAATGATATTGTTATGATACAATAAAGTTTTATGCATACTTACCTGGCAGGTATATATATAGCTTATCCTCTTGACGCACTGGCAGAATTTCAAAACTCGCGGCAACCGCTAGTACACTGGTAGTTCAGGTGATGGCCACCCCGTTCCCGTGGCGCTGGTACTTGGAACTATTCCCGTTTTCCTCAGATTTTCTCTGAACCCTGTCTCCTGAGGGGAGGAGGGTGGGAATTTAATTATATATACCTGCCAGGTAAGTATGCATAAAACTTTATTGTATCATAACAATATCATTTTTATGCATGACACTTACCTGGCAGGTATATATATAGCTGATTGACACATTTGGAGGTGGGTCATAGACAGCAACATCGTCATAATTAAAAAATTAACTAAATTTTAAAAATTATTTATTAAGTTCCTTACCTGCTAAGGTAGCTGACTTCGTAGGTCCTGCCTCTTAGCCTGCTAAAACTTAGTAGCTCTCAACTAGGATGTGACCTGTTTGTTGAGAAAGCTAACAACAAGGGTCTGACAGCTGGACATGACCAATCTGCTGACAGAGAACCCTAGCCCTCATTTACCACAGGCATTCATGCTAGGAAAGTTAGTCACCTGAACCACACACACATACAATAAATCAAACATAACCAAAAACTGAGCTGGTATTAACCTTCTCAGACAACCATAAAAAACACTATAACCTAATTAAAATAAAAACCTAGCATGTTATTAGGTTATGGGGTGGAAACTCCTTTGCCCAGTACTGTACCTGAGGATACATACGGGCCTAACGTTTGACAATTATCAAAGTTGTCTTCACATCTCTAAGGTAATGAGAGGCAAACACAGAGTTTGTCCTCCAAAACGTCGAATCTATAATGTCCTTGAGGGCTAAATTTTTCCTGAATGCTAAGGACGTAGCTACTGCTCTCACCTCATGAGCTTTAACCTCAATCAAGCCAAAGCATTCTTCCTGACAAAGTAAATGAGCTTCTTTAATGACTTCTCTTACAAAGAAAGCCATCGCGTTTTTAGACATAGGTCTAGTAGGATCTTTAACAGAGCACCACAGAGAACATGAAGTTCCCCTAATGCTTCTTGTTCTTTCTACGTAAAAACGTAAGGCTCTTACTGGGCAAAGAACCCTTTCTTGTTCTTGACCTACTAGATCAGCCAGTCCTTCAATCTCAAATGATCTTGGCCACGGATGCGAAGGATTCTCATTCTTTGCTAAGAACTCCTGTTGAAAAGAACAAACTGTTTTGTTGTGCTTCCAACCTACTTGCTTGTCAATAGCTTGCAGCTCGCTAATCCTTTTAGCTGTAGCTAAGGCTACTAGAAAATAGTCTTCTTCGTTAGCTCTCGCAAAGACGAACTGCCCATAGGTTCAAACCTATCCGTCTCCAAGAATTTTGAGAACGACATCCAAATTCCAAGAAGGAGTTCTGCAAAAGTCATCCTTCTTTGTATTAAAAGATCTGAGAAGATCTCTAAGATCTTGCGTCGTTGGACAGATCTAAACCTCTGTCTAAACACTGCAGACAACATACACTTATAATCTTTAATTGTCTGATTAGCCAAACCCAGTTCCTTCTTCAGGTATAGAAGGAAATCTGCAATTTGTGTCACAGAGGTACTGGATGAAGAAATCTTCCGATTCTTACACCATTTACGGAAGTTCTCCCACTTCAACTGGTACACTTTGATAGTTGATGGCCTTCGTGCTCTTGCAACTGCCTTCGCTGCTTCTCTAGAAAACCCCCTCGCTCTGACAAGTCTTTCGATAGTCTGAACGGCAGTCAGACCCAGAGGGAGGGTGTTCTTGTGGAACCTGTCGAAGTGGGGTTGTTTGAGAAGATCTACTCCTCGTGGGTAGACTTCTTGGAGAATCCACTGTCCATTCCAGTACCTCTGTGAACCACGTTTGGGCCGGCCAGTATGGGGCTATCAGAGTCAGCCTTGTTCCTCGACTTTCCCTGAATTTTTTCATTACCTTTCCTAAAATCTTGAACGGGGAAAAGCGTATGCATCTAGACCCGTCCAATCTAGTAGGAAGGCATCGACTGCGACTGCAAGAAGGTCCGGGATTGGAGAACAATAGTTCGGTAACCTCTTCGTCGCTGCGGTAGCGAAAAGATCCACTACTGGAGTGCCCCAGAGCTTCCACAGTCTCTGGCATACTTGAAGATGCAACATCCACTCCGTGGAAAGCACTTGTCCGTCCCTGACTCAACAGATCCGCTCTGACGTTCTTCTCTCCTTGAATGAACCTGGTGAGCAGGGTGACGTTTTCTCTCTGCGACCACAGAAGAATCTCCTTCGCCAAGTTGCAAAGGGACAACGAGTGGGTTCCTCCTTGTTTTCGTATATATGCCAGAGCTGTGGTATTGTCCGCGTTGATCTGCACCACTTTGCCGCTGATCCACGGTCTGAACGCTTTCAGAGCCAAGAAGATCGCCATCAGTTCCTTCCTGTTTATGTGCCACGCCTTTTGTTCTTCTTCGTTCCAAAGGCCTGACTCCTCCCGAGGGCCCAGCGTCGCTCCCCAGCCCTGCGTCTGACGCGTCAGAAAATAATATCCGGTCTGGGTTCCTCTGCTGGAGTGACGTACCCTCTGACGACCTCCCCGGAACTAGCCACCACTTTAATTCCTCCTTTATCTTTGAAGGAATTGGAAACCGGAAGGAATCTGGTTGCGATCTTCTTGGCCAGACTTCGTTCAGAAAGAACTGTAAGGGCCTCATGTGAAGTCTCCCTAGTGAAATGAACCGCTCTAACGAAGAGAGTGTCCCCAGCAGGCTCATCCACTCTCTCGCCGAACATTGGTCTTTCAATAGGAATTCTTGCACTTTCCGCAGGCCACATGGTCTGCCTTCGGGTGACGGAAAAGCCCGAAAAGTCACTGAGGATATCAGAATCCCCAAATAAACTAGCTCCTGAGAGGGGATCAACAGTGACTTTTTCAGGTTTACCCATCAGACCCAGTTGCTGAGTTAACTCCAATGTGATGTTCGTGTCCTCCAGACATTGCTGTTTTGATTGTGCTCTTATGAGCCAATCGTCGAGGTAGAGAGAGACTCTGACTCCTGACAAATGAAGCCACTTCGCCACATTCGACATCATTCTTGTAAAAATTTGAGGAGCCGTGCACAGACCGAAACAAAGGGCTTTGAATTGATAAATCCTGTCCTGGATCACGAATCTCAAATATTTCCTGGGACCTTGGGTGAATCGGAATATGGAAGTACGCATCCTGAAGGTCCAGCGTTACCATCCAGTCCCCTGGTCGTACCGCTGCCATACTGAATCATTCGTCTCCATCGTAAACTTGGTCTTTTCTACGAACAAGTTTAGCTGGCTTACGTCCAGTACTGGCCTCCAACCTCCTGATGACTTCGGTACTAGAAACAGACGGTTGTAAAAACCTGGGGATTCGTGATCCAGAACCGGTTCTATGGCCCCCTTTTCTAACATGCTGACAACCTGATGCCAAAGAGCCTCTCTCTTCTCTAAATCGATGTAATGAGCCCCTAGGGCTCTCGGAGCTGTAGCGAGAGGTGGTTTCTTGAGAAAGGGGATCTTGTATCCTTCCTTCGCTACCTTTACAGACCAAGGATCCGCTCCTTTGCTTTGCCAGACTTCCCAGAAGTCTAAAAGTCTGGCCCCCACACAAGTCTGGAGGACTTCTGACTCATTGCTTGGTTGAGGTTTTGGAACCTCTTTTGGCTGGAACTCTTTTCCCTCTAAATGCTGGTCGGGAAAAAGTCCTACCCCGAAAGGGCTGCTGTGATGTCTTTGTATCCTTTGGGGTCTTCTTCATTACATTAGAAGGTAAATACTTCCTTACAGAAGACGTTAAGAAGATTCCTGAGTAGCCTTCTGAGTGAGGGAGAGCGAGATGTCCTTAATGATATCCTGAGGGAAGAGCTGTCCTGAAAGCGGAGAGAACATCAACTCCGACTTTTGCGCGTTCGAGACTCCTTTAGCAGCGAACGAGCACAAAAGATGTCTTTTCTTCAAAACGCCTGCTGTAAAAAGTGAAGCCAATTCATTAGCTCCATCTCTCAAGGCTTTATCCATACAGGACATGATACTTCTCGGCAACTCGGATTCTGACGAATCTTCCATCTCCGAAGTCCGAGCCAGGGCCCCCAACGACCAGTCAAGAAAATTAACACCTCAAAAGTCCGATAGATACCTTTGAGTAAATGGTCGAACTCTGGACGAAGTCCACCACACTTTGGCTGATGTAAAGCATGTCTACGGGAGCTGTCCACTATGTTGGAAAAGTCTCCCTGGGAGGAGGCAGGAACTCCCAGGCCAAGACTTTCCCCCGTAGCATACCAAACACCAGACTTCGAAGCCAACTTGGCCGGAGGAAAGGCAAAAGAAGTCTTCCCCGACTCTCTCTCTCCTTCAACCACTCATTTACGCGTTGAAGGGCTTTCTTGGCCGAAATAGACAAAGTCATTTTCAAAAAAGACGATTCTTGGCTGTCTTCGTCTTCGAAAATTGAGACAAAGGCGATGGCGGGCCTGAAGGTTGAAAATCTCCTTCAAACAAAGAAAGAAGGCACTCTGTTAGTCTCTTGTAGTCCGAAGAAGGAGCTTCCACATTCTTGTCCTCTTCCGCACTCTCCACAAATTCTTCCTCCTGCGAAGAAATATCTTGAAAACCAAGATCCTGATGACTCTCCAAAGCGGACTCCTTATGCAGAGCCTGCTTAGAGAGCGAATGCGGCGCTGTCTCCTTGTAAAACCCCTCTCTTCCTTGTCGAGAAAAAGTTTCGACTTGCTGCCGCCTGCGTCCTGCGTCCTCCTGAACGTATGCGTCCACCATGCGTCCATCACTCTTCCTCTTGCGTCCTGCGTCCTGCACTGCTTCGTCCTTCTTAAGGGATGCACTGCGTCCTGGCTTGCGTTGCACGTCCTGCGTCCTCTTGGAGGACTTAACCGGGAGAGACGAGTCCTTACGTCTAACCGAAGGTTGTTCGGGCTTCTCCCATGATTGTACAATCACTGCTAATCTCTCCTGCATGTCCCGCAGAACTTCCTTCGTCTCCGCTTCCTTACGAGACTCCTGATGATGAGAGATCGAGGACGCACCGGGCGCTAACACGGAGAGGCGAGTGAACCTGCGGTCTACGCAGAGGAGTTCCTCTAAGCGGAGAAACACCTCTCACCGCACCGCTAGTAACTTCCAACTGACGAGAAATCCTCTTCCTTTTGATAGGGATAATTTCTTCATCCTCCGATGAAAAAATCTCAGGGCTACTCCACCCTTCTTGGTCAACAGCCCTTTCATCCTGTGATGAGGACGGAAAGTATGACCTCTTGAGAGGACGCGATACTTCCGCGAAACGCCTACTCCTTCCTGAGGCCGAACTATCCGAAGAATAACGGCATTCTTCCCAGTATCGCCTTTCCTTTTTCCATGGCGTACTGCTGCAGCCTGGGAAGCAACAGGACTGCCTGAAGGGACGACTGATCGCGAGTAAACCCCTCTCGCCTCCCTTCGACTGTCGACATGCCTTTCTCCCTTGGGTCTGGGAGCTTGACAGAGGTCTCGGTCTAGGAGCACGAGAGGGACGATCAGGCGCCCCCTCCACACACTGTCACCAAACACTCCCACTTGTCTGTTAATCGTTTAATTTGATCTCCCATGGACGCAAGGGCAGCGAACACTTTCACGATTTGTGGATCAGTAGTATCCTCAGATACAGCAACGGGCGCAGGAGAAACCTGAGGGAAAGGTGCTACGTCTACATGTGAATGAGCTGGAGAAGACACATGCAAAGATTCATTCAAAGGCTTACTCGAAGATCCCGATCTCTCACTCCTAGATACAGATCTTCTAACCCGATCTTTTTCTAATCTCTCAACATACTTCATAAGAGCCTTCCACTCTTTCTCATTCAGACACTGACATTCATTGCACCTATTGTCCCACGTACATACAAACTCCCTACACTTCTTACAATAGTATGTGGATCTACCGATGATTTCGGCAGTCTCACCTTACACCCTTCTTTCACACAAACTCTAAACATACTTCCTGAATCAGACATACTAAACCAAAATCCAAACACAATGCGATTGCCACGCTAACTTCGTGAATACGATACCAATATCCAAAAAGTCAGTCAACGAGCAGGAAATTCTAACAGAGAACCAACAACGATGTTGCTGGTTCGGCTGGCAGAGAAAATCTGAGGAAAACGGGAATAGTTCCAAGTACCAGCGCCACGGGAACGGGGTGGCCATCACCTGAACTACCAGTGTACTAGCGGTTGCCGCAAGTTTTGAAATTCTGCCAGTGCGTCAAGAGGATAAGCTATATATATACCTGCCAGGTAAGTGTCATGCATAAAACCTGGATTTTATGATAAAAACAAAAAATTGAAAAGGGGTTTAATCCTCAGATACAACAGACAATAGAAATAAAGATTCTATTGGTAAACTAAGTTCCTCTGACCACTTATGAGAATGGAAGGGAGTGTGTATCTGAGGCAACAAATTCACAAGGAGAGACATTAGTGTAATTTTACAATACAAACCTCCATGTCACTGGGGACCCTTGCATAATATAAAATGCCATTAAGCAAGGTTTCAACATTGGTAAAGGGTAACCCATAAAGCTTTTAAAGGACAGATGATACGTCAGGCCTGACATTCAGCCAAAATTCACCTCTCTTAAGCAATGCCTCAGAATGGACATATTCTTTCCCAAATCATACATCAAATGAAACTAGGAATTCCAACCTTTAGCTCCAAAAAAATTATTTTTTTTTTTTTTTCTATTTTTTGACTCATCAATCCCAAACTTACCATTTCCACTGCCAGCATTGTCTGGTGATCCTTTCCCTGCAGTGACTGAACTTCTGCGTCTCCCTCTCCTGGCAACATTCTTTCGACCGGCAGCAACATCACTATTATTAGTGGCTTCTGAACTGTTGGTATTTTCAGTCTCAGGAATAAGTGGCCTTTCAACATTATCAGAAATTACTGTTGCCTCGCACGAGTCGGTGGCATCTGCTATATTATCAGACGGCGTGTGATCTGTAGGAGGTACCTCTTCCTCTGGCGGATCCAATTCTTTGTGGTCTGTCGGTGGAACCTCACCTTCTGGGGGATCAAGATCAGCACCAGTAGAGGAGATCTCAGCTTCTCCTGCCCCAGCAGCATCTTCCCTTGAGACCTTGATAGGGTCATCATCTTCAGCAGAGGCCATTTGTGCTGCTGATTCTCCTGAAACCAAAAAGAAAGAAGAGATTAGCTATCCTGAAGGCTTATAAAAATAGCATCCCTCCACACATAAACATTAAAATTAGGCCAGTTGATTAAATAAACAGTATCCTTTAGCTCCTAGTCTCTGCCAAAAAAACCATTCACAATTTTAAAATAATACACCATACATAAGACAAACTTCCGCACATCACCTTAGTTGAGGCTACTGCACCAACATTTCTGTAAATATCTCAACATATGCAATTTGTGGGGATCAACCTCATTAATAGAGAAGAATATTCCTCTGATCTAAATGTGGGAATAAATAGAGATGCTATTTGAGTCTTAGTTCCCTTGCCTTAATTTTCTTTATCTCTGCTACTTTTAATGTGCATAATATATACCATACAGTTTTTTTTTCCACATCAATGTTTTGCCACATTTCCTTTGCCAATGTTTTCTCAAATAAGTATTCTAACAATAAGCTCTCCCACAGAAGTAGACTTACTACTCTAATTACCTTTCTGGTTTTATCTAAATGACTTAGTGCCCATGTTTACAAAATGATAATAAGGCAGTGCTTTTTCCCATTAAAAACTTAAATTTGGCTTTGAAGACAACTTCCTTATGTACAATTTTTTCCATAAAATTACAAATAAAAAAATAATTAAACAAAAATTGAAAATGTTGAACAGAATGCTGAATAAATTACTTGACTCCCCTGCTTACCTTCTAAAGCCCATGACTGTAAGACATGACCAATACCTATCGTACTGACTGCTGTCTAGTTAAACATAGCATAAAATCCTGTACACACATTTCATTATGTTATTACTGACATCACCATCTAACTCGAAGAAAAACTAAACCCTGTCCCTATAAGTGTATACACCAATGAGGATGTGAGTAAAGGAGTAAAGGCTACCACCTGCCAAACTATTAACTGTATTAAATAGTATCATCATTTAGCAGTTCAACAGGAACAATTACATTTATTACACCTATCTATTATCTAACCTATCTATTATCTTACTTCATATAAACTTGTCTTTAAAATTCAATGAGTAGATAATTTCAAATGTTGAAGATCAACAATTTCATAAGTAAGTCTAACATTCAATGAATGGATAATGGATAATCTAAATACGTATTTCAAGAATGACAATTCTTTTTATGGGACTTGTACCTTATATTGTACATGACTTCACTATTGACTGTAATTGCTTTGCATGACAATGCTGAATTATGTATGCAGTAGACTCCCAGTTTTCATGGGGGATGTGTACCAGAAGGCCCCCGCCCAAAAAGATAGAATCCGCGAATACTTAGAACCCCTATAGTATATAAACGTTTAAAACTGCCTATGTAAATCATAATATAATAATAATATCCTTTATTTCAACTCAGAGCGATATACATGGAATATACAAAATACAGACAGTAACATACACAAACTAGATGCATGAGACATGATAAAAAATGAATAAATGGCACTATCCACACAATAGCTGATGTTAAACGCAAAATCTATCCAACTCAATGTTACTAACTCGCTGTTCCTAGAAGACTGCCGCAGTCCAATCATTCACGGCCTACATTCTTGTGATGACGTCATGGCATGGTCACGTGACGTACCACGTGATACATGCGCACAGATTGTATAACGAATAACATATACAAAATTAAAATCTTTTATTTAGCTGCATATCTTACGTTATATGCAGAAACACTAACACTCTCCCCCTTCTTTCTTTGTCTTGGAAGGAGAGTTTTAACTGCTGTCGTCTCCATCATTCTCTGCTGACCGCAGCACGTAGCTGCTCGGTCGACGCCCCTCTCTTTGTCAGACAATCAGCAAGTTGCTGTGATGTATCTACCCAAACCACTTCCGTAATTTCACCACGTTCTAGCATGTCTCGCAAAACAGCTATGTCAATTCTCAATCTCTTATCTTCCACATTCTTGTAGGAATGAAGAGCGTCAACAAGGCTTTTATTGTCAACGAAACATTTTATTTTCATGCTCCTACATCCAGAAATTTCGCACAGAATTCTAGCCAGGTATACTGCAGTCTCTGCACATTCCAAAAGCGCCATTGTTTCAGCTGATAGGGTGGACTTGACCACTCTTCTAATTTTTCTTGTTTGCCAGAATACTGGACATCTCTCCATATCATTATCCCGTAAGAAAATCACGAATCCTCCTTGTGATCCATTTCCTTTTAAGTTGGCAAACGAGGCATCGGAAAAACACTCGAGGTGACACTCTTCAAGATTCCTCATCCTTGGCATATACAATTTACATTATCAGTCTTTACTCTCTCTATGACTTTGTTGAGTCGCATTAAATCTGACACTGTTGCATTGCAACGTAACCCACTTAACTCACACACGTCAAATGAAATGTCAGGTCTGGTGTGAGTAGCAATCCAGCTTAACTGTCCAATCATAGCTCTATACTCTGATTTCTCCGAGTCAGACAGCTCTGCAGACTTCACCGCAGCCCGTTGTCTACTCACAGGTATTGGTTTTGGTTTCAAGGTCATTGCATACTGAAACTGGTCAAGAGCTATGCTGCCATTCTTGTTTGATACAACATTTATTCCAACGTATTTGAAGGCCTTAGTCTCTGAGCTCCCTATGGTGAATGTCTCTCTCAACTGATCAATCACTTGTCGCTTAAACTCTGGTGTTCCTGCCCACAAAAAATCATCGACATGAATGCACACCACTCCTTCAGCTTTGCCGTCACATAACCAAAACAGCGCCGGATCAAGTGTACACACTTTAGCTCCCAGATTTAGCAGCAGATTTTAACACTCAAATACCACTGTCGAGTGGCATCACACAAGCCGTAAACAGTCTTCTTTAACCTCCACAGCTTACCTTCATCAAACTCTGGTGGAGGACGCAGGTGTACAATTCTTTCAATCTTGTCCCCCTGCAGGTATGCTGCTTTTATATCCATTGTGTGGCAGTCCCAGTGACGTGTAGCGGCCAGTGACAAAGCCAAAACGCACCGCCTCCTTGGAGCACGTAGGAGAATCTTTTTTCAAATCTGTGCTGTCTTCTTCAAAACCTCTCGCAACTAAACGAGCTTTCACCACTGGTTTTCCCCCTTTTAATTTTTCAGTAATAACCCATCGAACTGATAGTGCATCTTGTCCAACATCATTCACCTCTTCATAGACATCATTTTCCTTCCAGTTCTGAATTTCTGTTTCCTTGGCACTTAAGACTTGATCCGAATTAAATAGAACATCATCTCAGTGTTGTCATCAACAATCTCTAAATCACTAAAATCTTTACTCAAATCTGCCCAAGAGATCTTCCATCATAGTCCCCACTTTAAATTATAACAGTTCTTGTATTTTCCAGTAGCTTTACCGGCTCGACTGACAATTTTACCCGACCTTGAATTCACCACTTTCAACGTGTATACCTCTTACCCTTTCACCAACTGAAAGCCTTGATGTATCCTTTGATGCTGCTTCTGTCGCTATTTCTATATTTTCACTCTCTGCATATTCAGATGCATCCACCTCTTCGATCTCCACTTCTGCGGACTTATTCACAGACTCTTCATCCTCAGAGTCTTCCTCACACAACTCATGGTTGTAACAAAGCGACGCTTGTTTTCTTTCCTCTTGCACTGTCTCTGGAGCAACGCTACACATATCTTTCACTATTGGGCTGTTAGCGGGAGGATGCGCTAACCTACACTCGTGTACTCTTACGTAAACACCACCGTGTCGCACAAAAACTTGCTTCCCATCCTTGCCAATAGCGATACCCGGGCCATGCCATTCAGGGCTGTCATTTCTTTTTATAAAATACTTCATCACCATTTTCGAGTTCATTGACATCACTTGCACGTATGTTGTGTCGCAAAGCTCTCCTCAAACGTTCACTTGATTCTGATTTGATGAACTCCTGTCTAGCACAGTGTAATGCATTTAAATTGTCTCTCACAATTTCTGATGTACTAAATTCTAAAGCTGGTGGGTTATTCGTGTACACACTGGGTAATCCAGGATTATGACCGAAAACAAGCTGGTTGGGTGCGAACCCTGAGTGATTGGATAACGCATTTCTTGCAGAATATTGCCCATGCCAAAGCCACTTCCAAGCTACATTTACTGTCATCCATGATTTTCCTGACAGTGTCGCCAATCACAGCATTCTGTCGCTCGCACACTCCATTGCTCCATGGACTCTCTGCAGAGGTTGTCATCACCTTGATGTTAAATGTTTCTCCTAGCACCCTCATATCATCATTATTGAATTCACAGCCATTGTCTGTTAGAATTTTTTGCGGTGCACCAAAAATACTAATCCACTTTTTAAATAACTCACTCACAATGGTTGTTCCACGCTTGTCACTAATGCCTGTGGCAGCACAGTACCTGGTTGCCATGTCTATGATCACCAACAAATATTTCTTTCCCCAAATCTTTAAATCCATTGCAATAGCTTCATTAAACTTACTCGCCATGGGGATGCACACAACAGGACGTGGTCTGGCCTTCTTTAGCTTGTGACACACTTCACACTCTATGTTTACTTTTTCAATGGCTTTTTTAATTTCCAAATTATTAATGCCAGCATCTTTCACAAGTTTAATTAACCTTGAAGCTGTAGGATGGCCAAACTGTTTGTGTAGTTTCAAAGCAGTCTTTCTCACATCGCTTCCCCACAGTGTTGCCAGCGCTATGGTTTTGGCAAACACCTCTCCTAGTCAAGCTGACACCGGCATTAAATAATGACCCGATGACGATGTCTTCAAATCAATCAAAATTTCCCACACACATTTACCTGATCTGTTCCAAAGTTTATGATCATTTTAGCCTTCTTCAGTGAGCGTTTACTCAACAATAGTGGAATGTTACAACTTTACCACGTCTGTAGTCACGGTAGCGCTGATTCCGCCAATAGAGCAAGGAAGACACACGTTTGATGGAAGACACTGTATTACCACTTGCAAACGTGAATGTGGATGATGATTCATTTTCCACAATCTTTTTACGTTCATAATCGCTTAAAACCACAAACAAAATTACTCAACCAGTCAACTCCACACACCGTAGTTGAGCAACCTGAGTCCAATAACGCACATCCCTTGGCCTCATCTACAAGCTTATTAAGTTTTCTTCCTTATCGCCATTTCCTGTGTACCCAACAAACAGGACAAGTGAACACTTTCACTGTTTGTTTCCGAAGATTTTTCACCTTTTTCGTTGCCTTCCGAACCTCCGGAATTTTCGTACGCATCTGGACAGTAACGAGCCCAATGGAATCGGGAATCACATACACACCTTGACACCTTGCCATCTGGACCAATTGGGTTTTGTTTCCTCCGTGATTGTCCTCTTGCTGAATGTGACCATCCTCCACGGCCTCTCACTGCACCACCCTCACCACGTAGTCTGGCTCTTCCACGCTGGTACCCCCTAACCATACAGAGCACTCTCTGGTGTTTCTGCAGTGCCACCCTCGTCCTTAGTCATGAAGGACCGGCTCACTCTTTATCTCAGTGACTGGTTTTGTTAATTCCTGCACACCCCTTACTATCTTTTTCTCCGATGTTGCCAGAAAACACTCTGGTTTAAACGTCAAGATTTATTTCATATTATCATACGATACCTCTGCGATTGCTGACATTACTAGTTGCTGCTCACTGTCACTTAAACCACATGATGCAAGAAGCATAAACGCCATTACGGGATCAGGTAGTTTCCATTTCTTGTTTCTTGAACTTAAAGTATGTGTGCTCAAACTCAGAAACAAACTTCCTTATTTCCGTATTCTCTGATCTTCTGAGATTATACAACTCTTGAAAGGCCGTAAACTGCCGACGCCCTTTTTCAGCAAGAAACAAACTGTCAAGTTTTTCTATGATAGTTTTGTTCACACCATTTTCTTTTTTTAGATCGCTTGTCTCCAGTTCCGAGGTTGCCACTCTGGCGCGCAGCCTTCCAAGGACAGGTGTATAGCCTAGTGCTTGTTTGCTCTTCGGCAGTTCGGTCAGTTCACACCATATGTCTATGTCCTTCTTCCAGCTTTCATATGCGCTTTATCACTGAATTTAGGTGGCCACTTGCTTGACGCCATTATGATCTCTCCAACCACGCTCTGCTACCAGTGTTAAACGCAAAAATCTATCCAACTCAATGTACTAACTCGCTGTTCCTAGAAGACTGCCGCAGGTCCAATCATTCACGGCCTACATTCCTTGTGATGACGTCATGGCATGTCACGTGACGTACCACGTGATACATGCGCACAGATTGTATAACGAATATACATATACAAAATTAAATCTTTTATTTAGCTGCATATCTTACGTTATATGCAGAAACACTAACAGCTGAGGTAGTATAAAAGATAGTAATCATAATACTTGTAATAACAGTAATAATATTGGCGAGAAAAAAATATACTGAGAGAGACCTTAGGTGGTTACAGAGGTCAGGTCCAAAGGGCTAAATACAAAAACTGAATGTAGAAAAACTTCAACTTTGATAACACCCACAGTAATAATGAAAAAGTACAATATCAGCAGTAAATATAATAATAATGACAGATTCTGCAGATGACACCTTGTCAATACAGAAATTAAGTCCTTTAAGGAACAAAGGGCTCATTTTCCCATCTTTCCCATAATTTAGATCTTCTTGCTTCACTCCTTAGAATGCTTTGTATGAGGAAATTGCAGCCGTTTCTCATTCGGGTTATCAGACTGGACATTGTTCGCCTTACAATGATTTTTAAGTTATCCAGGCGGTTTTCTATGCACATCTGTGTGGCGGAGTGGTAACAAGGAGTGTTTATGAGGAGTTTCAAAATGTCATTGTGTACAACAGTGATATGTCTATTGGTCTCTCGGGTATAGTATGTCCAGAGGGAACAACTACAAATACTGTAGCAATATGAGCAGAAGAGCAGCAGTTTCACGTCTCTGTGACAGAAGGCAAACCTCCTTGCAATCATGGTGCCAGTTGCACATTGTTTACGACGCCTCTGTTCAATGTCTGCTGTATTTTTTAGGTCGTCCAGCCAATGATTTCCGAGGCAAATTTGTGGTTCTGCATTATGCTTAAGTGATCTCTGGAGCAGAGACATGCACTGGGTCTTGGTTTTGTTGTATATAGGATATCAAATTCCTCTGCATATTGGCGGCAAGTGTCGATGAGTCAGAGACCTTGCACTGATGGCAAAATCAGAACCATATCGTCGGCATAGCAGAGATTGTTTTTAGTTGTTTCATTGACATTGCATCCGATTAGGAGCAAGTTCAGTTTGACATTCAAGGCATCCGTGTATAAACTGAACGGGTATGGGGAGAGAATGCCCCCTTGCCGAAGCCCTTTTAGGGAACCGAAGGTGTATGATAATACCTTATCCCATTTGACATAGAATTGCTGTGTGGAGAACCAGCAATATAAAATCCCAAATAAATATAGAGGTGTGTGCCTCTTTTATGCAGCTTCAGGTAGTTTACTGTCTAATGCTTTTCTCACATCCACAAAAGAAAGGAAAACAGGAGGCTGATGATAGGTAATAGTTGAGCAATTCTTTCAGTATGTAGATGCAGGTGTTGGTTGAGTGCTTTGCTTTAAATCCGAACTGGTTGTCAGTGGTGTGTAGAAAGGGGAGAAGTCTGACTGGAAGAACCGACCCAAGTATTATCGACGCAATTGTTAAGACTGCAATCGGGCGGTAGTTCCCAGGGTCAGCTGCATCCTTTAACATGTTTTCTATTAATGGTATCAAGTGAACTAAGAGTAGGGAGTCTGGAAGAAACTGGTGAATTTTGCACACATTGAATAGGGCAGATAGCAAAATTTAAATTATTGGATGGCATGATTTGAGAGCCTCTGCGGGAAGACCAACACAGCCTTGCGATTTATTATTAGGTAGGCTGTTTATGGCATCGCTGATGTTACCTGGCGTAATAGGGTCTGCAAAATGAAATTGAATGTTATCAGTAAGGAGGCTTTCTACATCCCTTCGGGAGTCTTGAACGTTTATGCAATTCAGGATATTGCTGAAGTGATCGTCCCACATACTTGGGATAGCCTCGTCACTGACTGCTTCCCCTACTCTACGTGATAGCTTTTTAGTTTTGGGATTTAAGGACTGTATATCTTTCCAAAGATGAGGATAATCATCGGATTTTAAGTTTCTAGACAATGCATCGGCTCTTAGTTATTTTTCATTTAATCTGCAGTGTTCAAGAGCAAGTTTGAACTGCGCTCTCCCCTGTCTCATTTAATAATGCACAGTGTCCTTCCCTTGGGCTACCATTTTGCCTCCACAGTAAAAACATTTCTCCTGAGTATGTATACAGATCTTTAACCAAGTCATTCCATCCAGGTATATTGCCAGAATCAAAACTCAACATAATAAGGGATATATGCTAAAATCCTAATCTATGCAGTAAAAATGGGGTTGAAGATTACATGCAGTTGACTATTACTCAAGTACAGTAGTACCTCTTACTTTGAACTTAATCCATTCCAGAAGGCTGTTCGAAGTACGATTTGTTCGAAATATGAAACATACACCCATAAAAAATAGGGAATCAGGATAATTCATTCCAGCCAACCTCAAAAAAGTCTCCCTTTTCACATTTTTCCTATTATCAATGTGTTCAAGTTAAAATAACAGTGCAAAGTATTGAAAATAAAGAGTGAAACTACGTTATATGAGGTAAAATTTTTGAAATTTTATTTTTTCTGTGTACGATTTATGAACTGTTTGGTAAAAATGGCACCAGCCAGCTGGGGGATGGAGGGAGGAGAGATGGGAACCCTTTGAAACAACCGAATTGGTTGCAGTATGCCAAGGTTGATAATAAAATCAAATTTAATCAAATATTAGGTACAGTGATGCTCAAATCTCATGTGACATGACTTCATAGGATTTCGTTCAAAATTCACTAAATGGCAACCTAGCATGCTCCCTATTTATCTATTATTTCGATGCGAAAACTTGATTATTGCTTACAATAAGGCCATGATATGTTTCATACGAGTGAAATCTGTCATATATTTCAAAACTGTAAGAAAATCTAAAGTGTAGCCAAATTTCAGAAAAAACTCTTTCGAAACATTTTCAAAACTTTCGTTCACACATCGCTGAAGCATTTGACCAAAATAAAGTCGTCATCAAGCATCAGTTCAAATGTTAAATAAAAAAACGGGAAAAAAATTTCATAACATTAATAATGCTTCCAAGGCAACATCAAATTTGAAATAGTCCTATTTGATTGCTTTTACACCTCAATGCTGAAAAAATGTAAATATGTATATACAAAGTAGGAATGCGGCCCACCCTCCACACCTATAACAACTTGTGAGGGGAGCGTGTGTGACGTCATTAGTGTCAGTACAACAACAACCACCAGGTGTAACATAAGTAGGTCTACAATGAGTAGCGACAATGAAATTATCTTGAAAACACTTACTTTATATGTGTTAGAGTAATAGTTGGATTTTCATACATAATCATTTGTTATAATTCTTAAATATTTAAAAAATGATGGCATATAGCAAATATTCGCACATGCAATTATTCTTTTGTCAAAGCCAAGATATTTTTCCTAGGCCTTGGTGTTAGTTTTCTTTACTTTACACTTAACAGTCACATCTCTCTATTAACAATTTCTGGCCAGAAAGAGATATGAGGTTATCTATACATTCTTGCACTTCAAGTTACCTTACGAAAGAATTAATTATACACCATAAGCGAGCAGAAGGACATTTTAAGAAAATAATATTTTAAACCAGTTGAAAAACAAGTGTTCCATACACTTGATATTAATACTATGATATTTCGATTAATACCCATCTTCTCTATATAATCAAAATCATCATCATCTTTTATTCCTCAAAGAACAGGTAATCTTTACAAATAAAAACATTAGTAACAGATTACATTCCAGAAGGTTTAGAATATTTTTTTAGGCCTATAAATCATTTTGCAACATACAGGCGGCTTAAAAAAACACAGCTTAAAACTACAACATTCAAAGAAAAGTGGTTGGAATTCATATTCATACTTTGAAGATGTTGTTGACTGTTGAGCTTATTAGGTCTACTGCCACAATGCTGCAGACGTAGGTAGTTATGTTGACCAGTTCGAGGAGCATGTTAAGAGTGCTTTCATTGATGGCACCGCTAACCTTATCACACCGCACTTTGAACTAAGCAACGAAAAAAAAAATAAAAATAAAAATCAGTTCAAATCACACCCGATTACGAAACATACCAATGCATAAAAAAGGGATCATATTTTATATAACCATAAGAAAAATATGGCTAGCTGTGAATCCGCAAACTTGTTGACTGTATGATATTAGAAAAAAATAAAAAGTTTAACACTACTTGGCAACGTCATGGTCAGTCTGGGAATCTGGACGATACAAAAAGAATCATGTCGCATGAGATTTGAGCACCACTGTACAAGGATAATCAAATGAGTGTGTGGTCTATAGAGAGAGAGAAGAGAGAGGAGGGAGAGAGAGAGAGAGAGAGAGAGAGAGAGAGAGAGAGAGAGAGAGAGAGAGTATAAATCCCCGTAAACACTTAACCCTCTTACGCCGATTGGACGTATTAAACGTCGAGTCAAAATGTCTCCCGTATGCCGATTGGACGTATCATACGTCGGCTCAAAAAGTTTTTTTAAAAATTCGCGGAAAAATGATATTTTCATGATAAAATAAAGTTTCACATATACTTACCGAACAGTTACATAGCTTATAGCTCTTACCTACGGCAGTCGAAATTCAAATTGTTGGCGCCAGCGGCGTTGCTATCTTAGTATAGGTGATACAAGACCCGCCCACATCCGGGAACCCTAGGTACTGCTAGCCTTCTACCGTCAATTTTCGTTTAGCCGCCACGTCCATCTGTGGGGAGGTGGGTGGGGCTTTGATTATGTAACTGTTCGGTAAGTATATGTGAAACTTTATTTTATCATGAAAATATCATTTTCACATATGACTTACCGAACAGTTACATAGCTGAATCCAAACTACCCGGAAGGAGGGTAGATGGACTACATAAAAATGACAGTAAGACCACATTAAACAGCAAAATGTTGCAGTACCCTACCTTGTGAGAGAGCAGCTGCAGGAGAATACTGCCTCTGGTTGGCGCTCTCATCACTCGTAGGAGACGTGGCAGTATAGGCCAGGGTCGTCCCTACTTAGTGGGATTTTGTAACCATGGACAAGACCGTTGGTTGACAAAATATTAAAAAACAGATAATGCCCTTGCCCTGGGCTTCAGAAACCAGATAAAAAAAACAACAGACCATCACCTATACCAAAAATAATGACATACTCAAAAAGTAATTAAATAAGATCTGGGAGGTTCTCCAAAGTACTATGAGCCTCCAGTCTGCCCACGACTCAACAACCTATAACAAGGCGAGGAGACAGTAGAGGATAGAAAGTTCCCCTATGTTTCCTTTCCCAACACCATGCCCGCTACCGACAAAGGGGACCCAATTTACAAAACAACTATCCTAAGGTAGCCTCTACATTTACTTCAGGTAAAATGAGGCGAACACAGATCTCGATCTCCAAAACGTAGATTGAAGAATCGAGGAAAGCGACATATTGTGCTTGAAGCTTAAGGATGTCGCCACTGCACGTATTTCATGTGCTTTCACCTTAAGCACATTTAGAGTCTGATCTTGGACTTGAGAGTGTGACTCCAGTATCAGACTTCTCAAAAAGAACGAAATAGCGTTCTTGGAGAGGGTTTTGCAGAATTCTTAACCGAACACCAAAGTCGGTCGGAATTACCTCTAACGGATTGTGTCCTTGACAGGTAACATTTCAGAGCTCTGACAGGACATAGTAAATTATCTTCGTCCATCGGACCCACTATATTAGATAATCCCTTAAGTACAAAAGATGTAGGCCATGGGTTAGAGGGAGATTCGTTCTTTGCTAAAATTCGTTAACAAAAGAACAAACCGCATTACGATTTTTGAACCCCACCTCTTTGTGGATGGCTTGTAACTCACTCACTCTTCCTGCTTGTTAGCCAAAGCGAAGAGAAAAAGTGCCTTCCTCGTTACATCTCTCAAAGACGCTTCACGAAAGTGGCTCGAATCGTGAAGACATCAGAAAACGTTTAAAACTACGTCAAGTTCCAGTCCACACTATCCTTCTTGGATACTTTTACTGTATTAAAAGATTTAATTAAATCTCCAATATCTGGTTAGAGGAGATGTCAAGCCCTCTATGCTTAAACACTGAGGACAGCATAGCTCTGTACCCTTTAATTGTCGATACCGACAAGTTCTTAACTTCTTTAAGGTACAGCAAAAAATCAGCTATTTCTGTCACAGAGGTTTTAGAAGACGAGAAATTATGTCTTCTGCACCACGTCCTAAAGACTCCCCACTTTGATTGGTAAAGCTTGGCAGAAGAGCTTCTTCGACAGTTAGCAATAGCCTCTGCCGCTCTACGAGAAAAACCCTTCGCTCTGACGAGTTTCCGGACAGTCTGAACCCTGTCAGTGACAGAGCGGACAAATTCTGATGATACCTGTCGAAGTGGGGCTGTTTGAGTAGCAGAGGATACTGAGAGGAAGAAGTCTGGGATGGTCTACCAACTTGAGAGGTCTGGAAACCACTCTTTCCTGGGCCAGAATGGTGCTACCAACGTCATTGACACATTTTGATGTGAGAGGAACTTGTTCAACACCTCTCTGATCATTCCAAATGGGGGAAAGGCGTAAACGTCTAGACCCGTCCAATCCTGAAGCATTGCGTCGGTCTTCCAAGCAAGAGGATCTGGAACTGGGGAACAAAAGATCGGAAGTCGATTGTTCCTCGACGTGGCCAAACAGATCCACTGAAGGTCTTCCCCAAAGTTTCCACAGTTCCTGACAAATTTTGTCTTGCAATGTCCACTCCGTGGGAAGAAGAACTTGGTTTACTCGACTGAGTTCGTCTGCCAGTACATTTAACTTCCCTGTACAAAACCTCGGAACGAGGGAAATATCCCGATCTTGAGACCAGAGAAGGAGATCTTCTGCGACTTTGTTGAGGGAGAATGAATGGGTTCCTCCCTGATTCCTGATATAAGATAGAGCGGTGGTGTTGTCGGAGTATACTGCCACTCTCTTTCCCGAGACCAAAGGAGCGAATGCTTGCAGACCGAACCAAATCGCCTTCAACTCCTTCATGTTGATGTGATTCAACCTCTCTTTCTCTGACCATAATCCTGAGATCTTTTTGGTCCCTAGGAGAGCTCCCCAACCCTCTGTCCGATGCGTCGGGAGTATAATTCTACGTCTGGGTTCCTTAATGTCAGGGAGAGACCCTCTTGCAATCTTTCCCTCGACATCCACCATCTCAAGTCGTTCTTGATCTCTTCCGACACTGGGAACGAATACGTGTCTGGTTGAGACTTCCGACACCAACTCGCTTTGAGATAAAACTGAAGAGATCTCATGTTGAAGACGACCCAACTTTACAAACGTCTCTACTGATGATAACGTCCCTAGAAGACTCATCCATTCCAAGGCGGAGGAGGACTGACGATTCATGGAATTGGCTCACTTTTTTGAGGCAAGATTCTATTCTTTTCGGGGACAGAAAAAACCCGAAAAGTCTGAGAGTCCAGAATCATCCCCAAATAGGGGATCTTCTGGACGGCACTAATTGAGACTTCTCCAGGTTGATGAGAATTCCCAATTGACTCGCTAATGACAGTGTCTTCCGTAAATCCTTCACGCACTGTGTCCTCGAACCCGATCTGAGAAGCCAGTCGTCCAGGTAAAATGCTGCATTTATGCCCAACATATGCAGCCATTTCCCCAACCCCAATGGAGCAAGAACACGAGTAAATACTTGAGGGGCCGTCGAAAGGCCGAAACAAAGGGCTCTGAATTGATACGTCCTCCCTTCGAACACAAATCTCAGGAACTTCTTTGAACTCTGGTGAATCGGGACATGAAAGTAGGCGTCCTTCATGTCCAGGGACACCATCCAATCGCCTGGGCGAAGTGCCGACATCACAGAATGATTTGTTTCCATATTGAACTTTGTCTTCAGCACAAAAAGGTTCAATGCGCTTACATCTAGCACTGGCCTCCAACCTCCCGAGGCTTTGGGAACTACAAAGAGTCTGTTGTAGAATCCCTGAGAACTGTCGAGGACTTCCTCTATTGCTCCCTTCTTGATGAGTGCATTGACCTCTGCTGCTAAAGCAAAGCTCTCTCTGATCCTGGAGAATATGCTGTTAAGCTGATTTGGTGTATCGGAGAGAGGAGGATCTAAAACAAAAGGAATCGAGTATCCCTCTCGAAGAACTTGAACTACCCATTGCTCTGCACTCTTCGACTCCATTCTTCCCAAAAAGATGGAGTCTTGCCCTACTTGCACGTGAAGGAACGGCTTTCTCACTTGTCCGAAGGTTTGGGGGGAGGTTTCTTGAGGACTTGTACTGTGGACACAAATTAGTCCTGGGTCGTTGCCACTTAAGGTTTATTCCCTCGAAAGGGATGCTTCTGAAGAGGAGGAGAAGACTTAGCTCCTGTCGGAGTAGGCTCTTTCGGACGTCTGGAAGACTGAAGGAGATCATTAGTAGATTTCTTTTCTAAATCCGATAGAATTTGTTGAATGGTTTCTTCAGGGAAAAGATGAGATTTACAGAGAGGAGCAAACAGAGAGCCGACTTCTGGTTATTAGTGACTCCTTTAGACACGAAAAGAACACCACCTTTCTCTCTTCTTCATCACTCCCATTGTGAAAAGGGCTGCTAATTCTCCTGAACCATCTCTAACAGCCTTATCCGCACAGGACAGAACTCCATAACCAAGTCTGTGGCAAAATCTTCTTCTAAAGACTGACAGTCTTCAATCTTGCGAGCTAAAGAGGCAATAGTCCAGTCCAAAAAAACTAAATACCTCAAATACTTTAAAAATATTCTTCACCAAATGGTCCAGCTCTGAAGAAGAAAACAAAATTTTAGCTGACGAAAAAGCTGCTCTTCGGTGTGAGTCCACTAAACCGGAGAAGTCTCCCTGGGAGGAGGCAGACACTCCCAAAGAAGGAACTTCTCCAGTTGCGTAGAAGCGATACGCTTTACTCTGAAGCTTAGAAGGTGGGAAAGCAAAACGAAGCCTTACCTGTTTCCTCTTCTTAGAAAGCCACTCTGTTGACTTTCCTTGCCCATCCTTAAGGGCCTGCTTCGAGGACTGAGAAAGAACCAGTTTAGGTAGACACGAATACGCTGTCTTCCTATCTTTAACGAACATTGAAGGCGGTGAAGACGGAGAAGCAGGTTCAAAGTAATCTGGATAAGTGGACAGGAAAAATTTAAAAGAAGACTCGAATAAGCCGACGAATCCTTGTCATCTTGATCCAAGCTTCCTCTTCAGACTGCACGGAAGCAGAGTCGAAATCAGGCTTATGTTCTACCCCGGTGGAGGATTTCAACAAACTCATAAGATCCTGGAAATGCTTCTTAAATGGTAGCTAAGGTAGAATCGTCTAACACTGTAGAAGTCGATGGTCTTTCAGTCGAAGAACGATTCTTTCTAACAGGTGAAGTCTCCGCACCACGAGTCGACACCGGCGAACAACCAGTCGAAATTCCTATCGACTCACGGCGAGGGGAGTCGAACAAAGACCGAAGCGAATACGCTTCTCTGGACAGTAATACGGAGTCGAACGAGGCGACCGAGCTGAAAC
This sequence comes from Macrobrachium nipponense, assembly GCF_015104395.2. Classification (NCBI taxonomy): domain Eukaryota; kingdom Metazoa; phylum Arthropoda; class Malacostraca; order Decapoda; family Palaemonidae; genus Macrobrachium; species Macrobrachium nipponense. The sequence goes on from NC_087211.1 coordinate 36,243,245, forward strand.
TGCGACCGAGACTCGCTTGGGAGAGTCGAGCGATCGTGAATTATCACGAAGTTTAGACAGAGATCCATTGCTTCTAGCCGAAAAATGCGACTGCGGAGGAGATTCACTAAATATCACATCCGGAGCAAAACTACATGAAGGTTGAGGACTCCAATGCCTCTTAGACTTCTTAACAGGAGTCGGTGACGAATCACCCGCAAGAATCGAATGTCTTTTTAACGGTCGAGACACCAAATCACCTCGCCTTTTGCGCACTGGCGATTGCACTTCCGAATCAGAAGACAGACGAGAATCACAAACACTAACACCTTTCCACATCTTTTTGGACGACACCCGCGAGTCGACGGAGTCGACGGCTGACCGTGGGCAAACTCCCCCAGACTCCTTCCGACCCTCCAGTATGTCTTTCTCCGGGTTGCAGGGGGAGCGGGACAGTGACCTTCGTCTGGGAGTCGAGGGGGAACGGACAACCGCCTCCTCAGGCGCAACATTAACACTTTGCACTGCACTAGATTTCACTGTACTATCTACGAAAGCTTTCAAAGACATTCCTAACTTCATAACTGATTCAGCTAACACTTCGAACTTTTTATCCATCTTAGACTCAAGCAAGGCAATGGTGTTGGGTTCGGAAACATGGGGGCAACTTGAACAGGGGTAATCAAAGGAGAAGTAGGAGGGGCTATTAATTGGAGACATATTCTCTAATAAAGGAGAGGCAAGAGAAGACTTATTTGTCTCCGAAGGAACAGGAGTAGTTTCTAACCTATTCTTACTACTAGCCCTAAGAGCTGCCTTCCTCTTCCTATCTTTCTCCATTTTCTCAGCATGCGATCTAACCGCCTTCCATCCCTGTTCATCCAATTCTTTACATTCATCACATGTCACATCCATACCATTACAATTTTGTCCTCTGCATTTAGTGCACTTAGAGTGCGGATCGTGACATAACTTAGCTAATCTTGTTTTGCAGCCAGCGCTGCAAAAACCTTACAGCAGATGAACTAGAATCTGACATAATTAGCAATAATGACGAAAAAACTGAATAGAGATAGCTAACTGGCAAGAAAAAACCAAAAAAACTTGTACATCACCAAACAAAAACCAAATCCAAAATGGCGACGCAGGAGACTGCAGCGAAAATCTCACAGGTGTTACCCCACCGTGAGCGGGCAGAAACCGAAAAATTGACGGTAGAAGGCTAGCAGTACCCAGGGTTCCCGGATGTGGGCGGGTCTTGTATCACCTATACTTAAGATAGCAACGCCGCTGGCGCCAACAATTTGAATTTCGACTGCCGTAGGTAAGAAGCTATAAGCTATGTAACTGTTCGGTAAGTCACTTATGTGAAAATACTTATAGGCCTACCAGCCGAAAACTTTTGTATCACGCGCCTTGGGGGATGCTGGGAGTTCACGGATCAAGGCGTTGTTTTGTTTACAATCGCTGCGCAGGCGCGCAAGCGCGAATTTCTTTCTTATCGCACTAAAAAGTATCAGTGACACATTCTCGGAAATTATTTCGTCACTTGACATAATTATTGCACCATTTTAAATTATCCTTACATGAAGTATTATATATGAAAATGTGCGCAATTTCATGCACAATACAACTAAAAAATACTCATGATTGTAGCTTTATCAGTTTTGAAATATTTTCATATAAATAACGATAAGTGCAAAAAAATTTAAACCTTGTTCGGTCAAAACTTTGACTCTACAGAAATGGTCGAGAAACACAATTGTAAGCTAAAATTCTTATATTATAGAATATTCAATCATTTACCTTCATTTTTGCAACGACTTGGAAGTCTCTAGCACAATATTTCGATTTATGGTGAATTTATGAAAAAAAAAACATTACGTTCGCTCGGTAACTCTTCCGAAAAAATCAGAATTCTTTTGTGCGATTGTCGAAATGTTTGCACCATTTAAAATTAGCTGTTACATAAAGTTTTATATATGAAAATGTGCACAATTTCATGTAGAATACAACTAAAAATGATTGAATGGTTTGTAGCCTTTCTCCTTTTTTCGAAAAATATTTTTGCAATATAAATTCACGATAAACATAAGAAAAAAAACCACGTTCGGTCAAATTTGACTCTACCGAAATAGTTGAAAAACGCAATTGTAAGCTAAAACTCTTACGGCCTAGTAATATTCCGTCATTTTTCCTTTCATTTTGAAAACAAATTTGAAGTCTCTAAAACAATATTTGTGATTTATGGTGAATTTTTGAAAAATATATTTACCTTCACTCTGCGCGCCGATTTCGCGCCGCAAGTCTCCGAAATATGTACATGGCATTATCCTAAATATTTTGCTCCTTTTTCATATTAGCCTTTTTATAGAGTTTCATATATCAAAATGTGCGCAAATTCATGAAGAATACAATAAAAAATAATTGAAGGTTGTAGCTTTTTTCATCTTTCGAAATATGTGCATATAAAAAAATATATATATTAAAATTTCGACATTCGGTCAAATTTAACTCGTCCGAAATGGTCGAAATCTGCAATTCTAATCTAAAAACTCTTACAGTATCGTAATATTCAATCATTTGTCTTAATTTTGAAACAAATTGGAAGTCTCTAGAACATTATTTAGAATTACAGTGAATTTTTGAAAATAACATTTTTTTTACGTCCGCTCGTTACGAATTCGTACATCATTTTGTGATAATATTTTTCCGGTGTTGCTTTTATTGTTTTACTATGTATTATATATCAAAAGGATTGCAATTTAGTGTACAATACAACGAAAAAAAAAGTAACCTCCGTTAGTTTTGGACCGTTTTTTGTTTTTTGCACAGCGTGATTTGAATACATTATCTGATTTTTTTTTTTTTTTTGCTACCATATATCGCATTATTTACATATGATAACATTATTTTTTCATTTTCTGATGATTGCATACTAAACTTCAGGCAATGAAAAAAAAATGAGCCAAAAATGAACTCTTAATCTTCAAAACTAAGCGCGCTGTGATTTTTTGAAAAAATTATTTTTTCCGGTTCCGCGCTCACTCCAAACCGGCGCCGGCATACAGGAGAGGTTTTGATTTTTAGGGCTTCGGCGTAAGAGGGTTAACTTCACTTCATGGGAGTGGGTGCTGATTTTACATACTACTTATTATAGTAAAGGTTTTACTATCTTCTCTCCTCAACAATACCACAACGCACAATAACTAAAAATCAGTCATTCATTAATCCTCAAAATTATAAACGTTCCCTCCTTCTACCTAAATTTAGCTGTGTATCACTGCAATGATGAATGATTTTGTTAATCATTTATGCTAAATTTTATTGTGAAAAGCTTTTTGTTCTTTTATTTACTATTTTGTTCATATTTTTCAACTAGACCGTCTCACTTGGCACACTGAACACTGGCTCAATTAAGACTTTTTTTCTGTATTGCATTTGACTGTTGTCATATTTTATCAGTTAAATTTATTGGGATATTCCTTTTTTTATGTGAATTGTTATTGCTTTAACATACATACAGTAATATATGAACTCTCTCTTCTCCTTCTCTCCTCATCATATCAATGCTCCCTCGTTCAGTCTCAAATCAACTAAGATTGACGTCACCGCAGTTACGTACGACTTTATACATCTTTTATGCTAAATAATATACGTTGAAAGCTAAATTTTATATTAAATGCTTTATACTTATATTTACTTTGTCGAATATGGTTACCATTACACTACATATTGTAAATATAAAAAAAAATTAATACAGTTTAACTTGTAAGACCCAGTAGGCCATCAAATACAAGTAGATAATCAGTCAGTTTGAATTACGAGCATTTTTTCGACAAACAATACAAAATTTTCTCAAAAATTTTGTTAGATCGAAAAACGGAAAGTGCGACATAAGAAAAGTTTGACAAATGAGGTACCACTGTATATACAGTATTTTGCCTTTTAGAAGTCATATTTCTTCCGTTAGATCAGCATCATAACTCTAGAAATAATTTCTTATGAATATAATTTAAAATAGTCGCAAACTCGTCGTAACCTGCGGACTGCCTGTATTACTGTATTAACCCTTAAATGCGGAGTGGACGTATTTTACGTCGACATTTTTTGTCTCTCGGGTGCCGACTGGACGTATTTTACGTAGACATACAAAAGTTTTTTTAAAATTAAAAGCAGAAAAATACTTATAGGCCTACCAGCCTAAAACTCTTGAATCACACGCCTTGGAGGATGCTGGGAGTTCACAGATCAAGGTGTTGTTTTGTTTACAATCGTTACGCAGGCGCGCAAGCGTGAATTTCTTTCTTCCTGCACTAAAAAGTATCGGTGACACATCTCGGAAATTATTTCGTCACTTTGACATCATTTTTGTACAATTTTAAATTAGCCGTTACATGGAGTATTATATATGGAAATGTGCGCATTTTTATGCAGAATACAACACAAAAATACTCATGATTGTAGCTTTTATCAGTTTTGAGATATTTTCATGTAAATAACGATAAGTGCCAAAATTTCAACCTTCGGTCAACTTTGACTACCGAAATGGTCGAAAAACGCAATTGTAAGCTAAAACTCTTATATTTTAGTAATATTCAATCATTTACCTTCATTTTGCAACAAATTGGAAGTCTCTACCACAATATTTCGATTTATGGTGAATTTATGGAAAAACTTTTTCCTTACGTCCGCGTGGTAACTTCCGAAAAAAATCATACGTGCGATTTTGATAATGTTTGCACCATTTTAAAGTTAGCCGTTACATAAAGTTTTTTATATGGAAATGTGTGCAATTTCATGCACAATACAACTAAAAACAACCCATGGTTGTAGCTTTTATCAGTTTTGAAATATTTTCATATAAAAAATGTGACAAATTTTCAACATTCGGTCAACTTTGACTCTACCGAAATGGTAAAAAAACGCAATTGTAAGCTAAAACTCTTATATTCTAGTATTATTCAATCATTTACCTTCATTTTGCAACAAATTGGAAGTCTCTAGCATATTTCGATTTATGGTGAATTTATGAAAAAAATAACACTTTCTTACATCCGCGCGGTAACTCTTCCGAAAAAATCATACGTGTGATTGTGGTAATGTTTGCACCATTCTAAATTAACCGTTACATAGTTTTATATATGAAAATGTGCGCAATTTCATGTAGAATACAACAACAAATAATTGAAGGTTGTAGCTTTTCTCATTTTTGAAATATTTGCATATAAATCACGATAAATGGAAAAAACAACAAGTTTGGTCAACTTTGACTCTACCGAAATGGTCGAAAAACGCAATTGTAAGCTCAAACTCTTACATTCTAGTAATATTCAGTAATTTATCTTCATCTTGAAACAAATTCGAAGTCTCTAGCAAAATATTTAGATTTATGGTGAATTTAAAAAAAACTTTCCTTCCCTCCGCGGGCGGATTCTCCGCCGCAAATCTCCGAAATGCGTATGTTGCATTCTCGGAATATTTGCTCCGTTTCATATTAGGCATTTCACAGACTTTTATATATGAATATGTGCGCAATTTCATGTAGAATAAAACGAAAAATATTTGAAGGTTGTAGCTTTTCTAATTTCCAAAATAATTGCATATAAAAAAAATATATAAAAAAATTCGACATTCGGTCAACTTTAACTCGTCAGATATGGTCAAAAACTGCAATTTTAAGCTAATACTCTTACAGTATAGCAATATTCAATCATTTGCCTTCATTTTGAAACAAATTGGAAGTCTGTAGGACAATATTTAGATTTATGGTGAATTTTGGAAAAAAATATTTGTTTACGTCCGCGCGTTACGAATTCATGCATCATTTTGTGATAATATTTTCTCTGTGTTACTTTTAAAATGATCGCAATTTAGTGTACATTATAACGAAAAAAAATTAACTCGTTACCTTTAACTGTTTTGCGCATAGCGCGATTTGAATACAATTATATATGAAATTTTGTTTTTGCGCTATTTATATATGATAATGATAATTTTTTTCATTTCTGATGATTGCATACTAAACTTCAGGCAATGACAAAAAAAGGAGCCAAAAATGAACTCTTAATCTTGAAAACTAAGCGCGCTGTGATTTTTTGAAAAAAAAAAATTCCGCTTCCGCGCTCACTCCGAGACCCCCCTGGCACACAGAAGACGATTTTTAATATACCCCTTCGGCGTTTAAGGGTTAACTAATAGGCATGTGTGCCCCATAAACTGGAATTGTTCTATTACTAATACTTTTTTTTTAACAAATATATTTTGCTCCATAAAACTTTAATTGTTCTAGCACTAATAGTTCTTTTTTAACAAATATGTTTTTCACTGTTAATGCGGCGGGGTTTGCAATTGCACCTGCAGCGCAGTCAAACTGCAGGAACTTTATAATTTTGCATTTCCCAGTAGTGATTTAATATTAAATTCTGATATGCTCTACTTACTGTTCTTTCTTTAAATTTTACTCTGGTATAGGGTTTCCCCTTACAACCTGCATAATCTAGTACAAAACATTCAAGGCTTTTACTATTCTAGTAAACATTACTGAAAACTGACCAACAGCAAAGGAATCTTCTCTTTATCATAGTATATGATTTTTATTTTATTCCTATGTTTTTCATGAATAGTAACACAAGCTTCCACCGATTTTGGCTGATCACAAGTTAAAAACATGACGTCAAAACTTCCAACACGTTAACAAAGTTAAACCCACTGTTCCCAAAACAGCATCTGGTGCCTATCCCTTCTCCCTCAAATTATGCAAGCATCCCAATTGCTGAGGTTTGTTACATTAAGAAGCCTACATTTTTGCATCAAAACGAGCTTCCCTCTTCACAACCAAGTAACTTGAATATACCAGAGATAAAATCAATTGTTATTACTGGAGAGTTGAGACACCAATCCACTAGAAGATACAAGATAATTACACTCACTCATGAGCCTCAAGCTGATTTTACCAATGTACTGAATGTAATAGTCTTACCAAACACCATCACCTCATGCAATAATGGCACTACTGTTGTAGGAGTCTCCAACACACATCCCACTCAAAAAGGCATTACCAAAACCAAAAAGCCCTCTTTTGCAAAACAAACTAAATGCAAAGTTTATAATTTATTTTAACTTCACAAACCCACCCATTATCCAAAACCATTATATACAGAATCTTCAGTAATGCCTACAGTGCACCATATGAGATACGGTGACAGCACTAGCCCTTCTAAATGACGTCTCCATATTATATTCAATATACTATTATTATAGTTAATAAAAATAATTAAAAACTTAAACAGATTTACTCCCAAATTAGCAGATTACAGCAGACAAGTTAGCAAACAAATCATATTTTTTTTATCAGAACATAGTTAATTGACAAAAAGTAAAATGGCCCTATGTTATAAAGGTCTACCAAGCAAACCTTACTATACCAACAATATCACCATCAAACATTTTTGTGTTGTGTTCATATGGTACTTTTACAACTGGTAACATTGTGCAAAAATATTTTCTGCTCCAATCTAATTCTATTTTGCTCTATTTGGGATTTCATGTTCATACCATGTTTTTATATAGTGTAACTACACAATAAAATGTTATTATTGTGTTTCTAATGTTTCCTCTTTTGGTAGTTATTTTTTCCTTTGTCCAAGATCTTTAAAAATGATTGCATAACCCTAGAAACAATACTAACAAAACATCGAAATACTGCACCTACTGTACCCTCATCTATTTGCATGCACTGAAACAAAATATCTGACAAAATATCTCATGTTTCTTGATAATCAGTTGAGGTTTTTCAGTTTGCAGGTACGTGAGCTTCAGTTGCCTTGCAAGCTATCATAATCAATGACCTTGAAAACATAAAACAAAAGTGTTTTTAAAATAAATAAACTGAAAAAACTACATCAATATGCTGTAGCAGTCAAAGCCACACTTATTCACTGCAAATGTTCACAGCACAACATCCAAACCAAGGTTATCAACTTGCAACCTTATTTTAACATTCATTTTTACAATTCTGCCAGTCAAAATTGGGGTACATATGTGAGGTCGGAGAGCCTTTGATGCTGGGAAATAGTACTTTATGAACTTCTGAATCAAGCTTACACAAATCTCAACTAAAATTAAAACCATCAACAGAAAACATTTAACTAACTGACAACCATAATGTGTATAAAAAAAAAAAAAAAAAAAAAAACTTATAATGCATGGGATTTACATTCATGAACAGTCTATGGCCACTTTTCCTTAAACATGAGCAACACTTCATACTGCCTTTTCTGAAATAAGGCTTTCCCTTTGCGATGTACAGTAATACCTAAATCTTGCGCAATTCGCATTGCGGGAATTCACAACAGCGAGAGCTTTTCATTGGAACCTAACTTTTTTTATATCTAAGTTATAGGTTTTAAAGCTTTTATGTGTAAATTAAATAACATTAAATATAAAATTAATAATTCTTTATCTCTCTCTTACTGAGATGAGAGAATTTTTAAAGTACATGTATGTATGTATGTTTATTAATACTTTCAAGTATTAATAATAATAATAATAATAATAATAATAATAATAATAATAATAATAATAATAATAAATTCTGTTGAATAAAATGGCAGAATTCAGCTAATTAATCTTAAATACTATCTTTTCTATTTTTCTTATTACTCGCTTTTCTGACACAGCGATACTTCGCAATAATTGGCCAATATTCATATTGGGAATAATGCTGAAAGTGGTATTTTATTTAGAACAGGATTTATTAGTCAAAACCTGATATTATCAGAATACTGGTGTATGGAAAGGTGTTCCTCAGGCCCAGGTCAAGCAGGGGTTGTCGTTGGTGTTGGTATCATTCCATAAGCAAGGTCAATATCAGGCTGGGGTCGTCTCTGGTATTCATTCAGCTGGTATAGCACTGGCTTATCACTAGGTTTCAACCTTCTCGTAGGTCATCTTCTTGGCTGGCCAGCAGCATAAGTGAAGAGATGGTGTCTGCATGCCGGTATTTATAGCGGTTCAAAATTATTGACCAAACTACTGATCCCCGACGTTTGCAAATCCTGGAAGCCCTCCATATAGGAAAGGAGAAACCTAACTTGAAAATTACCCAAGAATAGTTTCTCCTCCCTACCGCCGCCCGAGATCAGCAGTGAACGACCAACCAACGACAAATGTTCAGGAGCACCAGCGGGATGATAGGACTCCTGCCACAGGCAGGACACTAAACATTCATTCCTGGATACACTACTCGAGCGCTCGCACGGCTGAATACCCGCAACCATCAACACGAGGTCCCAACTTTGCCCCAGACCGGCTTGACCAATGTATACACCATCTCTCCACTTCTACTTCTAACCAGCCAAGAAAATGACCTATGAGAAGGTTGAAACGTCGCAATAAGCCACAGCTTCACCAGCATTTATACCAGCTGAATACCAGAGATGACCCTGGCCTGACATTGACCTAGCTTATGGAATGATACCAACACCGACGATGACCCCTGCTTGACCTGGACCTGAGGAATGCCTTTCCATACACCAGTATTCTGATAATACCAGTACTATACTGATAATACGTTTCTGACTAATAAATCCGGTTCTAAATAAAACACCACTTTCAGAATTATTCCCAATATGAATATTGGCCAATTACTGCGAAGTATCGCTGAGCCAGAAAAGCGCATAATAAGAAAAATAGAAAATATAATATATAAGATTAATTCGTCGAATTCTGCCATTTTATTCAACAGAATTTGTTTAAAAGAGGGTCTTCTTCCAAAATAATAATAATAATATAGTAGGGAAAAACCCTCTATCACGAGAGTATATATAATGTTCTAAAGGGTCCACAATAATACAAAGTGTAAAAATTCCGCGTATAATTTTGAAGACTTTACAGAAAGCTTTCGAACCCTTCCCTGGGTTCATCTTCAGGGACTGAAGATGAACCCAGGGAAGGGTTCAAAAGCTTTCTGTAAAGTCTTCAAAATTATACCATGGACTTTTTACACTTTGTATTATTGTGGACCCTTTAGAACAATATTAATATAACTAATTACAAAATTCTTATGTGACAGTATTTTAAAGAAATAAAATAACCTTTCCATTTCACTCTTCTTAGTATGGACTCTCTCTCTCTCACCAAGATGAGAGAATTTTTATGGTACATGTATGTTTATTAATACTTTCAAATATTTACAAAATGCATATGAAAATATTCTTTCCCTCATCTTGTTTTCAACTCGAAAGCCACAGCTGTCAATCAAGTAATGCAACAGGTAGGGGGAGTGTTGCCAATTAGCAAGTTAATTATTTTTTATTAATTCTTTCTCATTCATAGTTAGTGGTAGATAATCTTAAATTGATCTAATTTTACCTTTACTGTCTAGAACTGTAAATGCACCACTCTAAAACGTACACACATAGTTAAGGGTTGTATTAGGCCAAATAAAAAGCACTGGTCTTTCATGAAAAGGAATTTCAGAACAGAGAGAGAGAGAGAGAGAGAGAGAGAGAGAGAGAGAGAGAGAGAGAGAGAGAGAGAGAGAGAGAGAGAGAGAGAGAGAGAGAGAGAGAGAGAGAATTTAAAAAAAAAAAGGTCGAGAAGACTTCTAAAAATAGATTGGTCAGAAGGGATAAAGAAGAGAGAAATAGTACTTATGTAATCTTCACACACTCCTATATTTTTACAACCATTTATTTCTTTTTTATAAGGGTAATGTATTAAGGTAACTTTAAAATGAAATTAAACTATAATTTCATATAAAAGTTAGCGTAACCCGTAATGGATGGGATAAAAATCAATATGCTGCAGGACCTTAGCCACCAATTTAATAAAATAACACCTTAATGGACAGAGGAAGATATGCAACTACACAGTGTAAGAAAAAAAATTCAAAAAATTTTCCCCTAAGTTTCATGAGAAGTTGAAAATTACTATTTACAACCCATTGTGGGGCCTCTTCTACAAAATGATCATAAATTTTATGAAGTTAAAAAAATTTTTGTAAATAAACAAAATTATTTTATTTTACAAAATTATAACACTATCAAAACAGGTAAGAAATAAATGAGTAACTAATTTTGAGCATAATTGTTGTAAAATATTTATGTAAATTTATCGAGAACAAAACGCAATAACTTTTTTGGATTCATACAAGATTTTTCTAATATTTCTTTACACTTTTCTTTGCAAAATTACATTTATAACTGACATACTATCAAAAGATAAGAACTAAAACAACAGAACTCCTGGGTATATTCATGAGCAAATTTACAAAATGACGTCATGTAAGACAGAGAGATACTACAGCCTCCCTTGAAGTCAGGATCCCAACTAAGCCCTGAGCCGCCGAATCTTTGATATTAACCAGACTAAAGGTTGCCATTCGTAAATTTATGGGCTATAGAAGTAATGGCACTTCTTTCACACCTGATTCCCCAAAAATCATGGCACGTAATACTGTTACTCACCATGAGTCACTCTGTCCACCACCCTAAACCTGTTATTGCTACTCATGTGAGCACATCCGTCCACTAAGGGTTAATACAGGGGAACATGACGGGACATATTATTGTTCAAACTTTAGAAGTAAACATTTATTAGCATTTTTAAAGACCATGCCAAACTTACGCAAAAATTCCCCTTGTGAGAGGATGTCTGGAACCTAAACTTGTGTAAGCTTCGGGTATTACTTTACAGATGTTTGGCATGTTCTATCCATTCTTTTCCACCTCATGCATTTGGCCTAAATTGGAATCTGGTCAAAATTCTTACCTATGGCCTCTCCAAGCATTCATACTAGTAAGGCCCAGTGACATCCAGAGTGCAGATAATGCTTGAAGCTCAGCGATTTATGGTGCTTATGGTGCCAATAACCTGTTAATGGCGTCTATTTGGTAACTCATAGCGCCATAACTTTATTATCAGCCCCTTCTGGCCCTGATAACTGGAACTTGCGCTTTATGGTGCCATAAATTGCCAATTTTAAGGCGCTGGACAAGCGGCATAAAACATGATCGCTATTAACCAAGTCCGCCAAGAACCAGGGATTGCCTACAGGAATTACATGAACCAGAACTACAAAGAAACCAACCATACCATCTTGATTGCTTCATTTTCAAGGATAAAACATATAATACACCAAAGAAGTCAATGATGCTAGTGTGCTGCCACCGAATTAAACCATCAGTCATACACCAACTTTCAAAGACAAAGAATTTGGGGTATCAGTCACTTGCAATTTATATTAAAACTTCAATGACTAAAGAAAATTTTGATAAAAAGGCAATAACAAACATAACATACATTGAATGTAGTCATCTGAAAAAAAAAAAATTAAAAACATTAAAAGTTCAAATTCACTGAAAAACAAAATCAAGAGTAACACAATATACTTATGTTATTAATAATGAATAACGTGGTATATCAAGTGCTATAATATTCAAATGTTATACAAGGAGTGGCTGTCTATAATTCTCCCCAAAATATCTACATGTTTGTGAATGAGTACGCACGCAAATTTACTCAAAACTTTAGGTACAATAAATCATGAAGGGAACCAACCAAAGGATTTCGGTTAACCACAGGACACAAAAAATTAAATGGAAAATGAAACTAACCCTTTCCATTCAAGTATACATCTAAATTAGGCTAGTGACATGGTGGGACAACACGCGGAAGAATTAGTGGAAAGCAACTGTCCAGTCATGGTGGGACATGAGAACATGAGAAAATGCAATTGTCCAATAGCCAGCTTCCTTATGCCAAATTCAAACTCACCCGACTTGCTAGACGAGGTGACAGGTTTAACAGAATCTTGGTTCTCTATGAATGACATGAAACTGCTGATGTAGCCAGGCTTACTGGTTCCATTTGCCATACCTGAAATACCAACGGAAAAAAAAAAAATCATTGTACCTTCCATGACAGAATTGGCAACAAGCAACAAGCCTAAACAAGAATACAAGAGAGCAAATTACAAAATATTTCAGCAATGAAAATTACAGACAAGGGGACCTCAGCGAGGACAAACACCAATGCTACATGAAGTACTGCACTGAAGCTACAACTCTGTAAAACAAATAAATACTAAATGCAAGCGAATAACCATGGAAAACCAATTAACATACAAAATACCTCTCAACACAGAGGTCAATAACAATTCTCCAATGACCATCAAAGACCCATCAAATCATTTACTGTGATACTTGTAATTTTTAATATCAAACTTTTAAGAATGAAGAGATCCAGAAGTAGGAAGAAAAGTTGCAGAAAAATTAAATACAAATTGCACAGTAAAAACTAGCTGCAATGTAAATATCTATCCAGAATTAACATGGATCATCAACAAATCTTTAAAATTGGTGGAAATTACTGGTAAGCATGGGGCTCCAAATTCCTAATATATGCTTAAAAAATTGTACAGGCTACGGTTGAAAAATTGTACAATGGTTATGCTTAAAAAATATGCCAAAAATTTACAACCATTGTTTTAACCCTGTAGTATAGTTGAAAAACTCCCAAAACTGCATATACTGGTTCTCTATTCTTATCCGTAATATCAACACTATCCAACGATTCTCACAGCACCATGCCACCATCACACCTGAACATGGATTCTGGCAAAAAACGTAGAAAAAAAGTCTTACATGTAAATGACTTCACATGATCATACCACCACTCTTATCACCAGCACACACCAAATACATGAAGTCTTCGGTTATCATCAGCGATCCGGTTTTTTACAGCACTTGTCTAGTGACGACAATAATTGTATTTTTGGAGCCAATCTCCGGTTATTGGCACTCATAACTGGGAATCAGCAGTTATCATCATCACACCGTAGGGAACAGAACACCCGTCAATTACCAGGGACTGACTGTATAGATTAGTTAAGTTCAAGGTAGTTTTGCCACGCAGGTTAGTAGCTTTACTTCAATGTGCTTCAGCAACCAAATGACCATAGAGCAAAATGTCTCCACTGCATATCACCATAAACTGCATATAATTAATTCACAGCACCTGTGCATTTGGTATCCAGCCCCGTCCATTATGACGCTCCTGATTAGCGAGTGACGAGCCTGTCACAGGGCTGAAAACTGACCAGTATCTTCCCAGCATTCAGAGGGTACACAGCTCCTTTCTGACATCTAATTAAAACGTCTTTTGAAAGTTATAAACTATCATTACACCTCAGTTTTGCCTCATGAAAAGTAGAGTTCCCAATTCCTTCACTAGAAATCTTATGCTAAAATATGTACAGTGAAACAAACATGGAATTTTTAATTTAAAAAATTGATATTTTTGCAATAAAATAATGTTTTATTCATACTTACCAAGCAATTATTCAGCTGTAGGATTCTTATGCATGGCAGACCAAACTTCAAGTTTCTCTGTGGCGCTGCCATCGTTAGTGTAGGCAACCAGTTACTGACCATAATTGCTTGGTAAGCATGAACAAAACATTATTTTATTATAAAAATATTTTAATTCAGTCTTACCAAGCAATTATTCAGTTGATTCTATATTGAAAGGTGGAGGGAAGTAAAGATAACACCTTCTGAAATTACAATTATCAAAAGGGTTACAGCGTGAAAGCATAGACCATATGCTTGTCATCTTACTTGTCAGCGAGCTGCTGCAGGTGAGTACTGCATCTGGTTGGTGCTTAGCAAGGAAAAACAAAATTAAGACTGCCCTTGCCCTGGGTGAGAACCAGATGCCACAAATTAAAATGACAGATATGGTCAACTACACCAAATAAAACCATACCCTCTATTCCAAACCAACTGGAAGGTAACTCCAAGTACTAAGTACCTCCAGACTTCCCAAAAACCCAACAACCTTGATACGAGGCAAAATAATAGAGGGACAGAAAACCCCCTCCATGTTGCTTCTTCTAATACCATGCCAGCAACAGCTAAAGGCCCAAGAATACTATAGCTCTCAAACATGGTCTCAACCTCTTTCCAAAATGTTGATTGTATGATCGCTGATAACGATAGGTTATTGGGAAAAGCTAGCAAGGTGGCGACAGCTTACTTTGCGTGACTTGACCTTCAACAGTGCAAAAGACTCATCCTCAACTTGGGAGTGCGCCTCGGTGATGAGCAATCTGAGAAAGAAGGACATTAGCTTTCTTCGAAAGGGGATGAGAAGGATCCTTCACCGAACACCATAAACATGCAGAAAGACCTCTCACTTTCTCCAATCTATACAGATAAAATTTTAGTGCTCTCACTGGACAGAGAAGTCTTTCTTCCTCTTCTCACCCAAGAATATTCATGATACTCTTAATGCCGAAAGAGTGAGAGAGTGAGGCCAAGGTTCTGACAGATTCTCACTCTTCGCCAAAAAAGGAAAGGGGGAGCAAACTGCATTTCCTTGAGCAAAACCTACTCTCCTGCCCACAGTGTGAATTTCACACACACGTTTTGCTGAAGCCAGTGCAAATAAAGAGAGCGCTTTCTTTGTTAAATTCTTCAAAGAAAACAATCGAAGAGGCTCAAAGGGAGGTTCGTAAATATATTTCAGGACTACGTCGAGATTCCAGGCTATAAAGTCCTTTGGCACTTTTTATGTCTCAAAAGACTGGATAAGGTCTGTCAGATCACTATTCAACGACAGTTCAAGTCCCCTATGCCTGAATACTGAGTTGAGCATTACTCAATATTCCTTAGTCGTTGACGGGGATAACTTCCTTGAAGACCTTATGAAGAGAAGGAAGTCTGCAATCTGATGCACATTGGTCTCAGAAGAAGAGGCTTTAGCTTGTCTACACCACCATCTGAAAACGTTCCACTTCGACTGGTAAAGGTTGTTAGTAGTGTCAGCATTTTGCAATCGCTTCTGCAGCTCAATGTGAAAATCCCTTTGCTCTGACAAGACTCCTGACAGTCAGAAGCCTGTCAGTGCAAGACCGTACAAACCTTGATGGAAGTGATGAAGCGTGGTTGTCTGAGAAGCGACTTCTTTTGAGGAAGGAGCCTCAGAAAGTCCACCAACATGCAAAGAAGGTCCGGAAACCATTCTTTCCTCAGCCAAAAAGAAGTTATCAGTCAGGTGAACATTTTGATGGAGCTTTACTTTGTTGATGACCTCCCTGATCACCCTGAAGGGAGGAAAAGTGTATGCATCTAGCCCCAACCAGTCCAGCAACATCGCATCTACTGCCCAGGCTAGAGGATCTGGAACTGGGGAGCAGAACAACTGAAGATGGTTATTCCTGGACGTTGGGAACAAATCGGTGGACAGTTTTCCCCAAACCTTCCGCAGATCTAGGCATACTTTCCTGTTCAGCATCCACTCCGACGACAGAGCATGTTGCCTTCTGCCGAGTTCATCCGCCAGTGCATTCATTTTTCCCCAAACAAATTGTGGAACCAGACAGATACGATGTTCCTCTGCCCAAAGCAAAAGATCCTGTGCCATTGTGAACAAAGCGGAACGAGGCCCCCTCTGCTTCCCAATGTACCCCATGGGTGTTGAGTTGTTGGTATGAACGGCCACCACCCGACCTTTGACTTGATGTAAAAACTCCCGAAGGCCCAGGAACACTGCCAGGAGGTCCTTGACATTGATGTGCAGGGACACTGCAATCCTGAAGAAGGGCTCGCCAGCCTAAGTCCAACGCGTCTGAACAAAATTGTAGACGGGTTCACTGGAAGAAGACACACGCTTTCCTGAAGCCTTTCTCTCGAATCCCACCACGAGAGATCGCTCTTTATCTCTTGCGTGATTGGGAGAACTGTTGAGTATGGTTGAGATTTCCTGCATCAGTTTGCCTTGAGGAAGAACTGTAGAGTCCTCAAGTGTAGTCTTCCTAGCTTCACAAACTTCTCTATCGAGGAGAGGGTACCCAGCACACTCGTCCACTATACTGCTGAGCATGATGGATTGGTCAGGAACTGTTGAACTGTCCAAAGACAAAAACACTCTTTTCGGGGAAAGAAAAGTCCGAAAAGTCTGAGAGTCCAGAGTCATTCCCAGATAGAGAATTCTCTGAGAAGGAATAACTTGGGATATCAACATTTTTTTTTATAATGCCCAACTTCTGCATCAGGCAGTCTCTCCTATCTAGGTCCTTCACACACTGATTCTCTGAAGGGGCGCAGAAAAGCCAGTCATCCAAATACAGAGATGCATTTATCTCCATCAAATGCAACCACTGTCCCAGGCTTTGAGTCCTGGTGAACACCTGATGTGCTGTCGACAGGCCAAAGCAGAACGCCCAAAACTGAAAAATCTTGTTCTGAAAAACAAAAGGGAGATACTTCCTGGAGTCCCGATGGATTGGGACATAGAAGTAGGCATCCTGCATGTCGAGGGATACCATCCAATCCCCCAGACGAAGCAAGGCAAATATGGAACTCCGAGTCTCCATCTTGAACTTCGTTTCGAGAACATAATGATTCAATGCGCTGACATCCAAAACGGGCCTCCAGCCCCCCAATGCTTTGGGGACTACAAAAAGCCTGTTGAAGAACCCAACTGATGTGTTGTTGACCTCCTCGACTGCAAGTTTCAGACCTAAGGAATTTACTTCTTCCTTGAGTGCTGAAAACTTCTCCGAGCTGACGGAGTAAGATGCTAATATGATGGAGACCTTGGACAGGCGAGGTCTTTCCCTGAAAAGGAATGGCGTACCCCAGACGTAACACTTCGATGACCAGGCTTCTGCACCTCTGATCTTCCACTCCTCCCAAAACTGATGCAGCCTGGAGCCTATGGGCGTGCAAAGGACTGGTACACCACTTATTTGCAGGCTAAGCTGCGGATCTAGATGAGGACTTAGAGGGTGGGCGAAGGTCGGAGCGAGGTCTGGCAAAAGGGTGCGACTTTCCCACATGAAAAGCCATCTTCTGAAGTGGCGAAAAGGACTTGGTTGGAACCAAAACTGCTGTGGAGGACTTACTGCACTTGGTGGATTGAGCTAGCAAATCCGTAGTGGATTTCTTTTCAAGAGCCAAAAGAATATCCTGTACCGATATCTTAAGGAAACAGATGCAACTTGTTTTGAGGGGAAAACAAGAGAGCAGACTTCTGAATTGTCCATTCTCCCTTAGTGGAAAAGGAGCACCACAGCTCATGCTTCTTCAATGTTCCCATGGCAAACAAGGAAGCTACTTTGTTTGCACCATCTGTAATCGCCTATCTGAACAAGAAAGCCCTCCCAGCCAGTCCTCCCGCAGATCCTTGGAAAGTGAAGGGCAGTCTCCAAACTTCCTCGCCAACACTCCCCTTGATCAGTCCATAATGCTAAAGATCTCCAAAACCTTAGAGAGGTTACAAACAAGGTGGTCAATCTCCGACAAAGAAAAGAATGTTTTCGCAGTCAAAAATGGCGCACTCTTACTCATGTCCACCAAGGCCGAGAAGTCCCCCCCCCTGGAAGGAGACAGATACTCCAAAGGAAGGAGCTTCCCCGGTTATGTAGAAATGATAATGCTTGTTGATGAGCAATGAAGGAAGGAAGGCAAAAGACGCTTTGTCATGTTCTCTCTTAGCCGCCAGCCACTTATCAACAAAACAAAGAGCCTTCCTGGCTGCAGAGGAGAGGACTAACTTGGGAAGGTGGTCTTCCTGTTGCTTCTTTTTCTTCATCATGAAGATTGAAGGAGGGGAACTAGGAGTGGCAGCGAGAAACGGTCTGGAAAATATTCTAAAAGAAACCTCATCAAAGAAGCGTAAGCTGTTGGAGGTTGAGTCGAGACCTGTCCTGACACTTTCTCTTGCTCTTGCTCTTCTGAAGACACAGGAGACGAGGTCGCCTCTTCCTTCTTTGACTGCAGTGTCTTATCCTTAAAGAAGGAGAATTCCTCAAAGTGTTCTCGAAAAGAAGGCAAAGCCGGGTCCTCCTGGGATAGACCAGAATGAACAGATGACACAGACTTACTTTGAGAAGCAGACGTAGGCTTTGAACTCAAAGTCGAAGTCTGTCGAGTAAACTGAAAAGGTGCCACTCGTTTAGTTGGTACCCGCACTTGTCGATCCTGAGTAGAGTCTGCTGAGTTGCGAGTCGGAGCTCAACATTCACGAGTCGAAAATGCATGACTACAAGACAGGCATGGAGTGGAAACTGTCTCCCTAGATTTTTTTACAGGGATAGGGGTCTTCAACAGCCAAAGACCTCTTAAGAGGGTGAGAGGCCAAGGAACTACACAAACGACGTGAACCCGGAGAAGACGAATCACTGGACAGCCACCCACTCAGAATACACTTCACTCACACTAGCAATGGGGCACTAACTTCACTTTTCTCCATGAATGATTTCATGGAGGCACCTAACTCCATCACAGTACGTATTGGCCAAATACTCAGAACTTTTTCTCGAACCTTGATTTGAGGCTGACAATACTCATACCATGGGAAGCTGGTAAAGGAGTAAGAAGTGAAGGGGTTGGAGGATTGACAATGGGAGAGAGATTTCCAAGGATAGGAGAAGAAGCAGGAGCAGATATCTCCACTAACACAGGAAGGTGGAGGAGCTACACTAGCCTTACTATCTGCCCTAAGGGCTGCTTTTCTCTTCCTATCTTGTAACACCTTTATACTGTGAACTGTAAAGTTTCCACTTATCATCATCCCAATCCTGACATACAGAACATCTAAGTTCCCTTGAACACTCCTGACCTACATTTAGTACATCTAGAGTAAGGATCATAAATTTCTTCAACTAGTCTAGTCTTGCAGTCATCTGTGCAAAACCTAACTCCAGATGAGCTTGAATCCGACATATTCAAGCAAAACAAGGCAGCAAAATAAACAAAAGCAAAGCTGAATCTGAAAATCGAAAACAACACCAAAACCGAACATCATTAATATCCAGAAAGTAAACAAGCATCCAAATGACAACAAACAAGCATCTAAATACGACAACAAAGAAGGTCCGCAGAGCTACCGATGTTACTTGAGAGGTGGTAGAAATCCAATTGAGAGGTGTGACATCATCATACCCGTTTACCAGATGTGCTCAGTAACTGGTTACCTACACTAACGATGGTGGCACCACTGAGATACTCGAAGTTTGGTCTGCCATGCGTAGGATCCTACATGTGAATAATTGCTTGGTAAGACTGAATAAAATATATTCTTCATTCTTTACACCCAGGGGAGGCTATTGCCTGCACACATCCCCCCTCATTTTAACATTCTTAATCTTTTGCTTGTTATTTTCATATTGATAGCCCTACCTATAAGTTTTTGGTAGCAGTGTTATCCATGACACTTAAGCTAAGATACTCTATGAAACAGAAGACAATAAAGGATGAATACACTGTGATGTCATGTGAGGAATGAAAGAATATATTCTATATAAAAAATTCCATGTTTATTTAACTAAACATATTTTAGCATCAAGTTTGCTTTAGTATACAATTCATATTATCATTATAATCCTAAAATTATTGGCTTGACAATGTTTAGTGACATAATTGGGAAACGCTACATTTCTTAGTTTAGTCAAAAGAATGCTGGGAAGATACTGGTCAGTTTTCACCCCTGTGACTGGCTCATCACTAGCCAATTAGAAGTGTTGTAATGGAGAGGGCTGGACACCAAATGCACAGGTGCTGTGTATTAATTCTAGTCAAATAGCACTCTCAACATATATTAGCCTGAAATGGAATGAAGAAGCACATAAACCGAAAAGAACAGAAAAATATCCATTCTGACCATAGACCTGAGTAAGGAAACAAATGACAGAAACTTCCCCCCCACCCAATTCCCAGCCATGATAACAGAAACTCCACAGAGGCAGCAGTAAAATAGTTAGTGCTAAGGGCACAGAAACAACAGCAAACATTACATAAATAGTACATACATACTTCCATTCTTCATCTTTCAATGCACTGTAATTATAGTATAATAAAACATTCCTAATCACAATACCATGGAAATGAGACTGAATCATACACAATGGGGAAATGAAATCCTCTTTGTATATGATTTACCCTTATCCTTCAAATACCTGATATCATCCAATAAATCACTGAAGAAGAGGGGAACGAATAAGAGTGTGGTTTTCAAAGTGCATTTAATCACTCCTTGTTCTCTCTAAAACATACTGATATTTTTTGTCAAGTCCTTTTCTAATGTCAATTATCCACAGAAATTAAATTATATATATTTAGATGTGTAGAACAGGAACACTTTCCAATTAAGGAAGTGATACACTGAAAAAAATCATTTTTATAATAAAATAGTTTTAATTATACTTATCCGGTAATTATATAGCTAGGAGTTTCACTCGCTGGCAGCTAAAACCCCGAAATTCGCGAGTCACACTATCTACCTAATTGCCTCGGTTAGGTAACAGTGCCCAGCCCACTTTCGGGGGCAAGAGAGAGGAACAACACAGCAGACCTCTCAGTTTGTTTATGCTTATCAACAGGAATCCATGCTAGGGGATGGAGGATTGGTTACAACTACATAATTACTGGTGAAGTATAATTAAAACTTTTATTCTTTTTAAATGTCATTTTCAACAACTTCCTCAGTAATTATACAGCTGATTCCCACATTGCAGGAAGGAGGGAAGCATGGATAATTCTATTTCAGATTCATAAAAAAACATCTACCGAGAATAGAGAAGCTTTGCCAACATTAGTTTAAATGTTCGTTGATTCCTTACCTAATAAAAGAGTTGTTGCAGGAAAATACCGCCTCTGGTTGCCACTCCTCTTATCATGTAACAGTGTGGCGGTAAAGCCATGTAGCGCCTATTACATAGTGGGACCTTTGTTGCGAAGGACAATTCCGATGGTTAACAAAGCATCAAAAGTAATTGCCCATGCCCAGGGCTCAGTACCAACTTATCACCAGAAAAGATTGTTACCTATAACCAAAATAATAAAATATACACCACCACCCTATCAAAGGACTGAGGGGTAATCCAGGTACTTCATACCTGGCGTCAAGGAGAAAAATATTTTAGGAAGGGTTGCTTCCTACACTTCTTTTCCCAACATCACACCCGCCAGGGGACTGCAGTCTTCATACAGTTCAATGTCACGAAAATAATGCGATACAAACACGGATTTGCATTTCCAAAATGTAGAATTAATAATAGAAGTAGAAAATCAATTTCTCTTGAAAGCCAGAGATGTAGCTACTGCTCTAATTTCATGAGCTTTAGCCTTGCAGACTGGGAGAACATCCTCCTTAACTGAAGAATGTGCTTCTCGGATGACGTCTCTTAAGAAAATGCTAGAGCTTTCTTAGAGAACAGTCTGGAGGGGTTTTTCACAGAACACCAAAGACTACCAAAATCTCCATGAATGTCTTTAGTTCTGTGAAAGTGGTACTTTAAGGATTTCACTGGGCACAGAGTCCTTTCCTCATCATCATTAGCCAGGACTTCTGTCCAACTAGGGATTGAAAAAGAGCGAGGCCAGGGGTTAGAGGGAGACTCGTTCTTGGCTAGAAACCCCAGGGAATATGAACAAATAGCACTCCCTTTCAGAATGCCTATTTTCTTGTCAAGTGCATGAACTCACTAATCCTTTTAGCAGTCGCTAAGAACACTAGGAAGAGTTTCTCTAGCTAAGGCCCTCAGACTAAGTTAATGCATAGGTTCGAAACAAGGCCCAGACAACCACTTTAACACATTATCCAGATTCCAAGGCACCACAGGAGAATCTTTACTACAAAAAGTATCAAACGATCTAATGAGATCAGAGATGTCTGGGTTGGAGGACAAGTCCAAGCCTCTGTGGTGGAACACCAATGTTAACATGGCCCTATTGCCCTTGATGGTAGAGGAAGACAGGTTTCTTAGTGACCTCAAATGAAGGAAGAAATCAGCTATTTGCACCACAGTGGTCTTAGAAGAAGAGATGTTGGAATTCTTACACCACTCTCTTTAGATTCTCCACTTATTCTGTTACACGTTGCTAGAAGATCTTCTACACATGGAGACAGCCTCTGAAACTCCTTTAGAAAACCCTTTCTTTCTAAGAAGTTTCTGGGCAGTTTGAATCCTGTCATGGCCAGAAAAGACAAGTTTTTGTGGAATCTGTGGAAATGTGTTTGTCTGAGTAGCTGCCTCTTTTGAGGAAGCAGCCTCAGGAAGTCCACCAATAGATCTATGAGATCAGGGAACCATTCCTTTGATGGCCAAAAGGGGGCCACCAAGATCAGACACACACACTGCTGAGTACAAAGAACTTGTTCAGCACTTGCCTCATCAGGCTGAATTGAGGGAAAGCATACAGTTCCTTGTTGGACCAGTCCAGATGAAAAGCATCTACTGCCCACGCCTGTGGGTCTGGAACTGTCGAACAGATACAGGAACTTGAAGGGGAGCCAAAGAGCGACAAGCATTGGGCACCACAGGAGCATCAACTTTCAAGAGGCAGTCAGAAGAAAAACGCTCTGGGCAGTCCCAATGACTGCAAGAAGGGCGTGATTATCTAGGTTTCTTAGTAGGAACCACTAGAGCTGCATCCGAAGCGCCTCTCTTCAACGGTTGAGACTTGCTCCCCGAAGCCACTGGCGTCGTGAACAGGGTCATCCGAACTCGACAATTTATGCACATCCAAGGAGAGACTTTTCCAACAGCTCTCCGTTTCAACCTGGGAAGCGACAACAGGTTGAACTGAGGGGGTGACTGCTCGTGGGCAGACCCTACCGACCTCCCTTGGGCTACCAGTTTGACTCCTCCCCTGCACTGGGGAGTGGTGACAGTGACCTTTGCCTGGGAGCATTGGTGGGACAAACAGCCACCTCCTCCACTGACACAACACTATCACTTTTCACCTTGTCCATAAGGACCTTTACAGATGCACCAAGCTGCTCCATAGTCTGTACTAACAGAGCAAAACGCATACCAATCTCTTCCTCTTAGACAGGCCATGGGGTTTTGATCGGAAGTGCAGGAGCCTGCAAACAGAGAAGATGGCATAGCAAGAGAAGTGGGAGTAGGAGCTAAGATATAACAGGAATACTCAGATGTGAATTCAATTCAGAAGAATCCTGGCTAGCTGATTGGATTGGCCCTAATTTCTTTAAATGAGATTTCAAACTCCTACACTACCTTTCGTCCCCATCAACACATTCATTACATGTATTATCGCACATATTTGCCCTCTACAATTAGTATAGTGTGATAATCATATGATTCCTTGGTTAGCCTAGTCTTGCAATCTCTAGTGCAATATCTGTGCCCAAATTTTTCGAAAACACTAAGACCTGACGGTTTAAAAAAAATATACAAAAAAAATAAGTTATCACAGAACCTAACGCTATCTAAATGAGTTGCCAAGACAGCTAATACAAGAATAGAGTAGTACTTTGCCAATTGCAATTACAAAAAGGAAAATCCAAAAAAAATTTCAGGAATAACTGCATCGGCCAGCAGAAACAAACTGAGCTCTTTGCCGTGTTGTTCCTCTATCTTGGCCTGAAAGTGGGCGGGGCACTGTAACCTAACCAAGGCAAATAGATGGTTAGCGCGACCCACGAATTTTGGGATTTTAACTGCTGGCGAGTGAAACTCTTAGCTATATAATTACTGGGGAAGTTGTATAATTAAAATTTTACATATTACACTTAAATAAGTATTGGAATATAGTACATACTTAAAACTTGTTCTTGTAAGTATAATGATGCCACAAATAATAATAGAAACAAGGAAGAAATTCCTTATGATGTATTTTCCTTACAATGGTTTTTGGGATGCTTAACTGCTGATAGGTATGGTATCATATGGTATTATAATGAAAATACTGAGACAGTATCATATATAGTCTTTCCAAAGAAAATACTGTACCTAATTCCTTTATAAAGTATGCACAGGTATTAATCATGTTATGCAGACCACCGAGCTGATTAACAGCTCTCCTAAGGTTGACCCAAAGGATTAGATTCTTTTTTACGTGGCTAATAACCAATTGATTATTTAGCGACGGGACCTACAGTTTATTGTGGGATCCGAACCACATTATAAGGCAGTCCTCAGTTAATGGCAATCCGGTTTTACGGCGCTATGGGCCATAACGGGCCGAGTTACAGTTATCGGTGCCATAAAGTTCTTACGGTGCACCATAAGGGTCATAAGCACCATTGTGGACCATAAATTGCTGGGTTTCGGTTAATGGCAGTTTTCGCTTATCGGCACCCCCGGGAACAGAACCCCCCCCCCAATAACCGGGGACTGCCTGTATTAAGAAATGAATTTCTAATCACCAGAAATCAATTCCTCTGGTTCTGCACAGGCAGCAGTGGGAAGCGAACTTGGGCCACTTGTCCAGTGATGAACATCCTCTCTCTCTCTCTCTAGACTATAATGGTACTCCTTGACTTATCCACTGTCCACACAAAGCCTTTTCATTATAAAATATCATATAAGCTTATAACACATCTTTTCTCTGTGCTAACTATTTTGGGAAGGACCCTAAAGGGCAACAACTACATTCCAAGAGCATGGATATTTCTCCCTCCACATGATTATATACATACATAATCACAAACTCTATTGCAACTACATATTCCTCTTCTGGCATTTTACTAAGAAATAACTCCTCTCCTTAACACAATTTGTTTCAGGGATGTACCAATCTGCTTTACTTCAGTTATTAATGCTCTGTATCACCAATACAGTGACTGCCTATATGAAGGACAGGTTTTGCGCAACAGCAGTTCCCAGAGATTAATGAATAAAGGAAAAAACAAGGAAAATAAAGAGCTGATTCTTTTCTGAGAGAACATCTCTGAATATTTAAAACTTCTATTGAAAGGCCATTTACCCATTACTATAATTGCTTTGCAACTTTTCACAAAAAATTATCGCATTAGCCTATGACTGAACAAAAATCTTTAAACAAAGACAAGACAAGGTTACATGAGGCAAAATGAAAATTTAAAACCCTGTACAGTAGAGTATCATGCAAATTTAAAAATGCCTGTACATAAAAAAAGTTTATTTCTGTTTGCATTTATGGATAATTCAAACTGGTTTTCAAAGTACAGGGAACTTGGGGCATTTTCTAGGCAATGAAATCTTTAAAACCATTACAGAATACAACTTAAAAACTAAAAATACTTTATGTTTTACATAAAGTCATGAAAATTGCTCATGTCTTATTGTTATTATGCAATTTGTACAAATTTATATAAATTATAATCAATTAACAGATACTAGATGGTGCAGAATTGGGCATTGTACAAAAAATCTTTAATGTACTAGAAGTTACCTATTATAAATAAATGCTGCACGTACTGACAACTAGACGCTATCTTTTATAAATGATGGATGTTACTGGCAAATTTCAGAAGTAAATGAAACCCAAATGTAAGGTTTGAAAAGCATTGGAAACTGTAGATTCCAATTGTGATAGCATTAATATGAAAAAAAAAACAACAGGTTTCACAATACAAAGCATTTACTGAATAATATACAAAATTAAAATACAATGTACTGTAATTGCAACCTTCTTAATGGTTGAAATATAAAATTAACTGCAACAAAAAACACCATATTTTTGCTACCAAAATCCCCTTTTCCAATTTACATAACCCAACAACCTGCAATGTTGCCAGAGATTCATCTGGGATATTTTGTTTAATGTGTACTGTATATATAAATTTTAATTTGCATAAATTTCTATATACAAGCAGTCCCCAGGTTAAGACGTTCTGAGGTTACGACGCTTCTCAATTATATTCATCAGAAATTATTTCCAGGGTTACGACACCTACAACGCTCATCTGGCAGATGAAATATGACACCAAAAATGCAAAATAATCAATATTTGAAGGTTTTTTTGATGAAAAATGCAATAAGAATGCAGTTTACAGTTTTCAATGCACCGAAAGCACTAAAAGTAAGGTTTTCTTAGGTTTTTTATGATGTTCCGGCTTAACCCGTATTTGTGGGGGATGCATACCAGACACCACTCCCTGCGAATAGTTGGAACCCCTATAACAACGCTTAAAACGGCATATTTTGTTAGTTAAAACTCAAGAAAAACCAAATATAAATTTTCATACCTGTTTTTTTTTAAGTTTTATCACAAAAGTGCATTTTATGATGGAAAAAAAAATTGTGGATATTTCTCAAAAAAAAAAAAAAAATAAAAATAAAAAATAAAAAAAAAAATAAAATAAAAATAAATACATAAATTTAAAAGAAAAAAATGCGAAATGACAATTTCTGAATCAATTTGTCATTTTCATAACTAACAAACCTGAGGTCTTAACAACGTGCTAATCTTCTAACACTAGCTGGAAAATCGGTAAAAACAATCAAAGATTGTAAAACAAGAAATCTGTGGCATCTAGTAACTCATGCATATACGGAGTGGATGCTTAGTCATCGACCAAGATTGTACCCCAGCAAAATATCAGTCTTTCTTCTACCACCTTGGAGACTGGACTTTCACTTCACTCTCTTTTTCAAAGCCGGATAAATGAATATATATTCAGTCTCAAGGGGGTCAGGACTATCCCTAAAAGAAGATTTAAATTACCTTACGGCATGTAGATGTCGAATTCAGATAAAAGGATATGACGAGTAGGGGAATAAAAAAAAATCTCCAAACAAAAATATTGCTGAACTGTGTAGAGTATTTTAGAATACAAAAACAAATAGAGAATGAACTAATCGACTATTTTTATTTGCATAAGAGGAAAAAATATAAGGAAATTGTATATATTTCTTAAGGTTTTGGAGAGAATGGATTTGCACATACCTATGAAACGAATTGCTCCAAGAATGTGTGCGTTTGTGTTTTTGTATAAGATGTTCATTTATACGAGGGGAAAAAATAAAAAAAACCTCCATTTTACTCAATACATCAAGAGATTTACCATGGATGCATTTGAGAGTAGGCCCAAACAAGGATTATTACTGTTCCCAAGGGTAAGGATTAACAAGGAATAAACGCAGTCACTTCCAACCAAGAACATTTGGCAGCGTGGGAGGAAACGCCTAAAACGACCAGAAAGTTTGGAAACAGTATAGTAGTCGATATAGCCCATGCTCCACTAATCTCTTTAGCCTAAGTAACTGCCATATGAGTATCAAACAAATCAATCAATTGACAAATTTTTCAAACAATTACATATGAAATTATATTAACCAAAATGGAAATGGTATGATACATTTATCTCTAAGACTTAATAGTATAGGAAAATTGTAAAACAATGATCAATATTTCTATATGATGAACAAAGGGCCAAGTGAATTACCGATAAAGGACAAAATAAAGTCTTGCATAATTTTCTCTCAAGTTTCCCGATATTGGAAGGTGACAGGCATTAGTTCAAACAACAATTTTAATTAAGTGTTTGTGCAAGACATTTGGTTTTCATATTAGACAAATTCTTCCAGTTCATAAATGTCTGTTAAATTGTTTGGGGTATTCAAAGGAGTTGAAGTCCCCTTGGCCTGGTTAGGTTACGTAACGATGTATGGTTAGGTCACATTCCCTCTAACATACCTACCAGGCCTACAGTAGCCCTGACCCCTTACTCATTCTAGTTGGAGGTAAGCATTCCCTAAAATGCCTTTTCTTCTATAAATTAAAAAAAATCTTGACCAAGTTTATCAGGCTGTGTTCCTCAAAACCTAAACATTATAACATATAAAGGTGAGGTAGAGGGTGTCCCCCCTTCCAGTGTGCAATGTGAATATCTGCATTTCACCTGAATATGTAACTTATGGGTCTCTAGTTCTGGTTAAATGGGGGTTTGGACCTGTCCTTGCAAGTCCTATCACCTGAAGCTAGATCACGACGCATTCCTCTTACTGCACTGCCTTTTATGCCCCTCTAAATTAGGTTAGGCAATGGGGGAAGAGGTGAATGACAGGGAAGCCCCATCAGCCTGGTAAGGGTAGGAAATGGCAACCTAGCTTTGGTCAAGATACATTCAGGTACTAACTGTCCTTAATACATGTTCATGCTTTCCACATTTTTTGACAATTCTTACTGCTTCTACAAAAAAAGATATTTTTAACAACTGTGATTTATCCACTTCCTACCTTTCTGACAGGTGAAATGCACTTGTTTTTGGTTCCACACCACCCCCCCACCCCCAAATTTGTTTCCATTGCTAATGGGGAGAACTGTCATTTCAATATGCTAATGGGAAGAGATGAATTAGGAAACAGCACCGTAATATTACCTTGATAAGGATACGCGCCATTTCGTCACCAAAACCCCATATCATCATCAAGAATACTCCAGTGTGAAATCTGTTTCTTCACCATTAATCCCATTTTCCTTAGACTGCAATAATACACCTCAAGCCTTATGTATTTTTCTCTCTCGTGTTGAGCGTCAATATTCACTAATTAGGCAGTTCTCTGCAATATTTTTATGGGTTTAGCGTTCTGCTTAAATTATGCTACACTGTATGGCAAACGTAATAAACTATTAAACTGACAAACTGTTTTTGAAATTTCCTACAAAACAACTTGTGTAATTATGCTACATTGAAAGACAAACGTAATAACTGTGAAACTGGTTTTTGTCCTCCAAAAAACTTTTAATATACAATTAATTACATCCAATTAATTAGAAGGTGGTGACGAAATGGGCTCAAATGATGTTGACAAAAAGAGTTCAAAAAATGGTGACAAACCGGACTGGTGACTAAACGAGCCGAGCCGATCCTCTTGATAATGCAAATATAGGTACTAAGCTATACATACTCAATCATATAGGGGGAAACACCAGCGACTACCAACCCTTATCATGGTGGACAGGTCTTATTCACTCGATATTTAAATGGTGAAACAAGAATACAATTACAACTCCAAGCAAACCAATCAAAAGATTGAAGTTTCGTCAACATAATGTGATATATGAAAAGCCCCATATGAACTAAAATTAGCATGTGACGCTCTTCATAAAATATGTTTTCAAGGCAGTTTTGAAATCCAATATGGCGGCTACCGTGTGGATGTACAGGTTCTGATCAGTGACGACAACCATCTTTCCCAGCCTTCCCAGCACTCATTTGAACAATGTTAGCGTATACGTATATGTAACGTTTATTGATCTTACTCAAGATTGCAGTTGTAATCAGCACAATAAAACAACATTTTGTTGCCTATATTAATAAAAGTATGAAACTTTTTATTCCCGGGGTCATGGTTTGAACTGAATTCATTTTTACCTTGTAATCGGTGGTTTTTATCCTTACTGCCATCACAACTGAAACTCCAGTGCTTATTTGATTGTTATTATACACATTTTGGTCTCAATTCACTCCAAATTGCACTTTCAACAAGTTGCAGTTCCTGGTTCCTAAGAGCGCGTGCCACAAACACAGTTACGAACAGCAGACGACAAAACTGCAAAGTTTTATTCCCTAAATTGTTTACTTTACTCGTTATTTAGTTCAACTTTACTTTGTTATTTAAAATTTTTAGTTTAATTCATGTATATTATCCCCTTTTTGCAACCAAATTACCCAGAAAAATTACAAATATTTCTAAAGTAGATACAATCCAATGCTTCTAACCTTTTCATACATCTGGCTGCCGAAAACCATAGAGGAACGACTATGGATAAGTGGATTATAATATATATATTATTCTATATATATATATTATATCGTATATATATATAATATATACATATATATATATATTTTTTTTTTTTTTGCTTTTGCTAGCACTTTTCAATGATTTAAGTCTATACTATTAGTATTTTGAATTTCTTTAATAGCTGTATGACAGAA
The DNA here is from genome assembly GCF_015104395.2 of Macrobrachium nipponense. Taxonomy (NCBI): domain Eukaryota; kingdom Metazoa; phylum Arthropoda; class Malacostraca; order Decapoda; family Palaemonidae; genus Macrobrachium; species Macrobrachium nipponense. The sequence goes on from NC_087211.1 coordinate 36,273,911, forward strand.
ATAAATGTAACCTTTAATGTTTGCATGCTAAGAATGGCAAAATCATCGTTGCCACATTAGTGGAGGCTTCACCCATACGCCGATTCATTATTATAAACGGTTTCCATGAATTCTAGTTCATAGTAATGCAATAATGATAAAATTGCTTTAATATTTATGTATATATACTTCCAATACATAGCCTAATTTCACCAATTTCAACATTTTGTGTGTAGTCTTATACCTAGTTTGGAGGGTGAACACATACCAAATGGCAACAGAGAGAGAGAGAGAGAGAGAGAAAGGAAGCCGAAGGAAGGAGAGGGGTGGCGGTGGAGGGGGGGAGAGGGTAGGTGGAGCTTTTTACGCATGTTCGTATCCACTTCTGGTTAATGGAGTTTTTGTCTCTTGGTACAAGGACAAGTGTCGTTATTCTTTACGATTACTGATTCACGATACCCTTATAAATTACGGCACTGGGTGCAATGCACTATAGTAAAATCTCGTTCTGATACGAGTGTTCATTACAGAAATAGGTATTGCCCAAAAACGTGCTTGCACTGTCGCTGAAACCCATAGTAGGTATGCTGCTTAGTTGTCAATCAAGTTTTTTGTAACAAAGTATTTTTTACAAGCTAGCTATTCAATAAATTTGTATTTTTCTCAATCAAAACATATGCCCCTCAATGCTAACTTTCCTCTTTTAACGACTTTCTGGTCATTGCAAATTCAGCCCCATAATTTCTTACGGTGCAAAAACAGAGGCCCAGGGACAAAAAACGATTGCGTCACACTACGGCGATAATCCGGCAGTAAAACATCTTCATATATCCAAAAAGTAAATAATAAAGATATACGTGTATATGCGATTTACGATTATAACAATTACATGAATAGCTGATAATCTGCATGAATAACTGGTAAACTGTTCTGCAAGAAAGTTGAGTAAAGCAATTATTTATAATAGGTACGAAAGTCATAATACAGGACTTAAACGAATGTTCTAATTCAAAAAAATAATTACTTAAATTTGAGTCAGAATCGCGTTACTTTTTCAATAATATTTTCAAATTAATCATCATAAATATGTAAAATATTGATGTTTTACTATTTAAAAAATTATCGAAGTGCACGCTTCATCATCGTCTTCTACCAAAACAGTTGTTTACTAACAAACAAGCTGGTAAGTTTCTGTGTTCCGATTGCCCCAGCGTCTGTGGGTGCAAGTGGTGTGCGGATTTATTACAGGAAATGGGAAGTTAATTGACACAAGCGACCCCGTAAACATCGAGATGGCGTCAATCTTCTAAATATTTAGAGTTGTAAATAAAAATGTTGAACGCGGTTTGGTGAGATTTGGACTGCCGTGTACACCCCTTTCACTACCCTCTGTTTAATGCTTTAAATTTGGCCTTAATTTCTAACTTTGGAGAAAATACTAACTTCGAAAGGAGAGTGGAGGTCTTTAGCTCCGTTTCTCACCAACAACAAGTCGCGACTGATGCCCATCTCTGGTGTTAGGATGCGTTATAATGTACTTTTTATGGGGTTGTACACATTGATCGTACATGGTCCACCCCTGTACCATGCAGTTTTTTACCCTAACAAACTGAAATGATTCCATGCATAAGCTCAGTGAGGATGAATTGCAAATTGCTGAGGGCAGGGGGGCCATCCTGACTCCTTTGCAGGCAGATCAAGAGGCCAGGCACCTGGCAATTCTACCCAGGCTGGCAAGTGAATGCACACACTCAACATGCAGTACCTAGGTAGTCGTGCCTACCTAGCTGATACTACTTTGTCAAGGCCTCCACAACATGAATTGGAAGCCGGCCCCTCCACCGAGACCTGGCTGGGCTAAGTCCCCATTGGGGCAGCTTTCATCAGAGGTGAAGCTGGGACAAGGACCACGGCCGATCTTAGGCTACAAAAGGCCCGATTCTAGTTCCCCACCTTGACACTGACGAAATTCGAACACTCCACCACACACAATGCTTAACCTGAGGCACCCTCGACTCTAAAATAGAAAGCCATTTTGGGCGTCAATACCAAACAAGTCGTAAATAAAGGCGGTCAACCTGACGAGAGGCTCGAGGGAAATCGCCCTTCGGTGTCACGCTGATGAGTCGTGTCTCGACAGGATTCATTCTCATTTACCTGTGGTCTAATAAGGTTAAAACGGGGTTAACTGGCCGTCGCCGATCGCATTAATGAGTGAATAAGGTCGCGCAAGTCTCACTGATCATCTGAGGAAGCCTCATCCAGACAGAACTCGAGGAGAGAGAAAGAGAGAGAGAGGGAGAGCGAGTCGAACACAACAACAATACGAACTTCGACCTATCCTATGACCACGTAAAATGTCACGCCGGTCTACTTCACGGCCCAAAATACCCAGGTGGCAAGCGGACGACCTTGTTGCAAAAGTGGGTTGCAAGGGCAGCGGATGTTGATGAGATTTAAATGAAGGTGGTTGTCAAAACAGAGACTGAAATATACATACCGCTATTCACGGACGCCATTTTCAAGTTTACTTCCCAACGCGCATAAGACATCTCTCGGCCAATCTCAGAACTAAGGTCCAAAGGGGCGGTCATTTCAAATAATTAGGTCGTCTTTGTTATGCTAAGGAACGACCCCTTACTTCTCTGACTGATCCTGACCTGATGTATTTTCTTGATAACTTTTTTTTAATTACGTTTTTTTAATTTTCTTTTCAAAGCCACACTTGCCAAGTTGCATCGGTTGTTTACTCATAACGTAGTTCTAGACGCGCTACGTCGCTGAGTTATTATGCATAATAATTAAAGGGCTTTCCTAGGAAACTGAAGAGAAAATGTGTCGCTCTGAAGTAAAGTAAAATTTTCAATTCGATAATCCTAATAAAATCTCGGGAGTTTAGAACACACTTTTCGCTCTGCGGGGCATCGGACGCAAGATTACTTCTGGTGGCTTGGATGCGTTGACATCATTGCGTACCTACCTCGTCCAAGTCATTTTGCACTGGACAGGATTCAAATCGCTTGAATCGTGTAATGGTTTGCATCCGCATGTAGCCTAGGTTGATCTTTCGCTGATATTTGGTTCTCTGGTTTCTAACGAAGCACTTTCGGTAGTTTAAAAATATTTACTAAAAGTACGAAATTAAATTAGAGGAAAGCGATTGGGACTTTCGAAATTATTTTAAGAATGGCAAACTGTTTGCCATGACCAAAAACTATCTCTACACTCCTAATTACGAAGCCTTTATGCACCATGTTTTGCTTTTATAATATAATTGTGGCGAAAAGGTGATTTTGTATGGATAAAGCAGACTGCAAGCTAAGTGATGTTACTTGGTCAAAAAACGCTAAAAGCCAATTACGTAATAACAACACCGCAAAGTCCGGGAGCTTTGCGGTTTCTAAATTACTGGGGAGATATCTCTCAACCCAATTAGCAAGTGCTACCGAGGCAAACACACTTATATTATTAATGAATAGTGAGTAACTTCCTTTTACTGAGCAATTCCGGTAGACATGAGCTCAGATCATAAGTTGCTGCGAGATACAAGTACTCACCCCCAACCACCACACGCCAACGGCCATTCCCCCCCCCCCCGCCCCCCCCGCCTCTCTCTCTCTCTCTCTCTCTCTCTCTCTCTCTCTCTCTCTCAATCTTGCGAGTATTCTTCACCATTGCTATAACTTTCTTGAGTAACTGTAAGTACGAACGCAATACAAGGTAATAGATCAAATTATATTCAGCATTCACAAAAATTGAAATACATGAAAAATGAAACAAAATGGAGGGATATTGAACCACATTTGTTAAATTTAGACTTGAAATTAATTTGATGACTAAAGATTAAACACATCAAATAAACAATTCTATAAGGGATAACTAAAAATGAACTACTCAAAGGGAATTACAGTTCAATGACACTCAACTCAAAACATAAATTCCAAACAAAATAGACTGGAATTTCAAAATATTTGTTAAATGTAGAAATTAACGGGGAACTGGGGGGGGGGGGGGCGGTCTCTGGCAATACAAGTTTGGGTGATGTCACGCCTATACAGTGCACGCACTCACGAACACACACACATCGAGGCAATGACGTATCCTTCCTTTCCTTTCCCACCCTCCTGACCTCTTGACCTCTTCTAATGGCTTCACTGGCGAGAGATACAACCAAGATCTAATAACAATTCAGTTATCACCATCCGTGACATGTGCAATACATTCACCAAGAGTAATTTCATACAATTACGGATAAATGAGTTATTATAACTAAAACCGTACACTAGA
>NC_087211.1:36283176-36318176 GCF_015104395.2 Macrobrachium nipponense
GGAAATCACCAACTTGAATAATTTTGTCTGGAACAGAAACTTACATCGTACCGAGAGTGAGCAGTTCACGACGATCCCGTAGTAAATGTAGGCTACAGGGCGTCATTTTGAATCACTGACAGTGGAGCCTCAAAGTAGACAGAGGCAACAGATGACATTCACAATGTAATCGAAGTAAAATACTTACTTTTAAACAGCCAGTTACATATAGCATCTGAATTAATATAATTCTAGGGCCACATAACAAGGTGATATAATATTCCTAATTAAAACCCATTTCTGAACCATTAAACTTTTATAAATTCTATTTCATATATCCCTTCGGTTAGATTATAAATTTAGATCAACATTTTCATATTTGTATCAATTTTGCAGGTAGCTGATCCATCACCTTGTTTTCAAAATAGTAGAAGTTCTAAATGCAGTACAGGACTACATTATTGTCCTTCTATATACAACTTTGAGTAATTACAGTTAAATCAAAACTTGTCTGAAAATGCCTTGATAGACAATAAGTATTGAACATAAGTGGATGTTCTTATCTACAAAAAAGAAAAAATCCTTGTAAGTTACAAGATATATATGAATGAACACGTATTCACAACAAAACTTTTCTTGTGAATGCATGTTCCTAATCGACAATGACTGTCAGCAGACAACAAACACAGTGAATAACCGTTAATGGAAAAGACATCATTTCCAAGAAAAAAAAAAAGAATCGTATGTTATAGGATACATATATGTGTGTGCGCGTGTTTGTCTACTTATTCGCGTCAAATAAGTTTACCTACACTTGTTCATGACAAAGAATTTTAGTCTTTTGTTCCACTTAGCCGTTCTTGCATCAGACAACTGTCCGCATTCGGATTTACAGTAACAATAAAAGTCTGCACTTAAAGGAATGACCTAATAATGAATTTGTCCGGCTGTTGGAAAGCGCTGGATCTACATTTACTGTCACCGATATAATCTAGAGCCTTTCTATACGTTTTTCATTCTTATACCCATGAGGCTGCTACTAAGCACCTGCTAAGCACAAGTCGTATACGATTTCTTCTCGGCATCCCGTCATGAGTATTTAATTCTGAGGGCACCATCTTGAGATACTTTGACACTACCAGTGCTGGTTATCCCTGCTGCGACTAAAATTTGTCAACTCTCAGAAAGTTCAGACTAAGAAATAGCCAGTAGCCCAATTTCAACATAGACTGAACTGATGTGAAAAGATTTGCAGGTTCGCGGTCTTTTAAGGCCGTTCTGCCTGATGGTTTGCAAGTTTATAGATTATGGTAACATTGCTCTGCCCCTGTTGACCTAGACAGTCAATTGTGTAGCTACATAGTGATTAGTCTACCATGGTCACTCGTTGCCAAGGTAGTACAGAGAGGCGTGAGGCCAGCAACCTCATCCCAACAGACTTAATTAAAACTAGGATACCGACACCTTCTGGAGCCACCCAGTCTGAGGAGAAAAAGTGCCAGGTAAATAATAGTAATAATGATAATAATTTGTTAACAGTTGTCATTGGTTAGTGGTATTTGACTGAAATTGCGATGACCTCGATCTACGGCAACAAGCATAAACCAACAGACCATTGTTTACAACACGTGCTGGGTCAGATCAGCAAGGAATACTTCCGCGTTAAATTTCATTTCTACAGACCTGTCACTACTGATTTATGTAAATATATAAGTTCAGATTTTCTGAGCGACTATAAAAAGCCAAGAGATTTCGTTGCATCCTGGTGATGGTTTTTTCGAAGAGTCGCCAAAGGAAAGGGAGCATTTCATTCCAAAACATCCAGACACTAGAAAATCAAGTAAAACATTCGCCGAAGTGTCTTCGGCACAATCGAGTTTTCTGTACAGCAGATAATGCTGTATACAACTCTCAGCCGCGGCACATGAAACTTTCAGCCATGGCTCGGTGGCGGCCTGTGTTGTTGGCACCTAAAACGGTGTCAGACACACGATCATAATTATTTGATATGTTTGACAATATGCAGCCCTCTACCCCCCAATAGTTTTGCTGAGGGCGGACAGAAAAGTGCGGACGGACAGGCAATCAGCCGTCTCAATAGTTTTCTTTTACAGAAAACTAATAAAAATGGATCCACTTTTGCAGGCAACAGGACCCAGTTATAGTACAATATGGCCGTGATATGCAGTTTATATCTAACTGAATGCATATGAGACAAACTTAGTGTTTGAATTACTACATAGGCCAACTAATGCTTCAAGTATTTAGAAGGAAGTTTGAAAAAGGAGAAATTCCAACGATGTCCTCAACTCCAACTCTCACAAAGATGAAAGACACGTGAACTTGAGATGAGTCAGAGAGAGAGAGAGAGAGAGAGAGAGAGAGAGAGAGAGAGAGAGAGGAAATGAGCAACGTTGATCAGGCGCTAAAGACAAAACAAAAGTCGAACGGCTTCCGAAACGATCCAGTCATCCGGATGGACACGAGCGACCGTCATCACCATCCTATAGACCATAAAGGAAAGGGAGAGAGAGAGAGAGGTTACGAAAACATCTTGCAACTGCTGCTGTGAATTCGAGGGCGAGAGAAAGGAAATGGTGAACAGAACAGCGAACAGTGAAGCATGTTAGAGGTGGTGAACAATGACACAGTCGACACAAATCAAACTATGACGTAACCGTCGTCGTCAGCAGAACGCTATCAGATGGAGAAAGACGAGAAGAAAACGTTACATTGCAGAACAGCCAAAGTCTGTTGCAGCCAATATACAGACGGAGTCAGAATAGACAGACAGTGCAGGGGCGTCATTTGTGGGCCTGGCGGCGGGGGACACTTGATATGTGTGTGTGTGTGTGGCACTCCTGTTTGCTGCTTTATTAACTCAATACACCTCTTATTTGGCTTCAAAATGTTCCAAAATTCCTTAGAGCGGCACCCCCCCCTTACCCCCAGCTGATAGGGCTCACTTTGCTCGTTGTAGGACATTTCTACAAAATGAAACAGTGAGGTGAAAAACTTTGAAGTGATAAAAATCATATTTTACATAATATGTACTGTAGTCTCAGATGGGTACTACTGTTTATCGATTTATTTACCACTAAATTAATGTAGTGTGTTTGTATAAATGAACGTAGATGATATTCTTATTGCACTGAAATTCTTCTTAAGGCTAAGTAATAGGTGTTTCATTTACCCTTTTCAATGCTTACATAACTATTTGTTGGCCGGCATACAGGTCTCACCTAGAGGGGGCGGATGTCATAAAATGTACGCTAAGGACTTGGAACAACATTTCAATGGAATAATGGATTGTATATCACATGGGCTCAGTAGCGTAGCAGAAGGGGATCTCGTGCCCCCTTAAGGCCGGTTTACACGGGGAGGGTTCACTGGCGCCAGTAACTAGCGGCAAGTAAATTTCCAGGAGAGTAAGCGTTAGCACGAGGACAGTGTTTTTGGTAGAAGTTGCCGCCAGTAGCGAGCAAGATGTCTTCTGACATAGATGAAACAATTGATGCTGCTTACGTCATTCTCGCTAGAGAAGTACAGTTGCTCATCAAAAAGAAAAGGAAGATGCCCAAAATCTGGGCGAGAAAATATTTACTTCCAATTCAATCAGAGCATCTCTTATTTCTTGAAGCGCTACATCCCGCTTATTACGATTCTTGTAATCGTTATGTCTAATGTTCCACAAACATTCAAATTCCTCGTATTTATCCAAAAACTTCATTATATCCTCGGTATTCCACTTCTCTGACATGATGATCTATCTGAAGGCAAGTGACAACTGGGAAAGTTTGCTTTTGCACGGGCATAGTTACTGGCGCCAGTAGCTCGAGTGTCCGGATAGTGGCCAGTAAAGTAGCCGAGATTTTAACTCTACTTGCCGCTATCCTGGACAGTAAACTCTCCAGGACAGTTTACTAACTTTGCCTTTGCACAGGGATAGTTTGCTGACGCCAGTGTCAACTATCCCCGTATAAACGGGCCTTTATTGTCTGAGTTTCTAAATGACAGATCTTAAAAAGAAAAAAATTAAGTGAGAGAGAGAGAGAGAGAGAGAGAGAGAGAGAGAGAGAGATGGTGAACTCACTTAAGGAAAAAAAACTAAAGCAGATTGGGCTTATTAAATCAGAAAGTGGAGAGTCGCATAACATATCGTGAAACAGCAAGATCATCACATTTCGTATACTCTTACGGACATTTGACCTTAGTATCAGTAACTACTGATCGAAAATAAAACAAACTTTGATATTGCTTTTAGCTATACCTCTCTCTCTCTCTCTCTCTCTCTCTCTCTCTCTCTCTCTCTCTCCTCTTCTATATATATATATAATATAATATATATATATATATATATATATATATATATGTGTGTGTGTGTGTGTGTGTGTGTGTGTGTGTGTGTGTGTGTGTATGTGAGGCCTTTGTCCTGCAGTGGACTAGCAACGGGTGATGATATATATATACATATATATATATATATATATATATATAATATATATATATCATACATATATATATATATACGTATATATATACATATGTAAATATATATATATATATAGTATATATATATAATATATATATATATTGACATATAATGAAAATGTCAGATAAAGATGGACAAAAAGAATGACAGAATGGGTCCCTAGAGGTTGCAAACGAAGCAGGGGAAGGAAGAGAAGACGATGAATTGATGAGCTAAGAAAATTTGCTGGTATAGAATGGCATAGACACACCATAAACAGACGAGAGTGGAAGGACATGTCTCACGCCTTTGTTCTGCAGTGGACTAGCAACACCTGATGATGATGATGATGTTATATCTATATATTTTATGGTAAATTGGCAATTAATTGTTTTATTTTCAGTATTTTGCATACTGGAAGTCCAGATTTACCATTATTCGGCTACTGTTTATATTCCAATTGTCTGTTGTGATCAGATACAACATTATTTGCATATGAGTAAGAGGCCGCAACATCGAAGAAAAGAATAAACAACGCGCTGAAAAGTTTTTTTATTGTTTTCTTTCTGCTAAAAAATATGTGGGTATTAAGTGCCTGTATATTGAGATATGAAAGTGATTTGTGTAATGAAATATTATCTTTGATCTTAAGGAAAAATAGCAAACACTGAAGAAATGAGGGAAACTTATACAACGAAAATACAAGTGATATATGGATGAAGCTAAAGAGAAAGACCGAAGAGGTATAATGAGAAAAGTGGTGATGTGGAACATTGTATGAATTGAATAAAAAATTAACAGGAATTTGCCAACACTGAATAGGGAAAGAATCCTGAGAACATATCTGGCCAATTCTAATATATGGGTGCGAAACGCGCACAATGGCAATGAGGACTGGAGGACAACAACTGAAATTTTGCAAGAGACTCATTAATTAAGATAGACTAGACTGGGAAGGAAACGTTGACAGCCTTTGGGATACGGATAGGTACCTGGATTTTTGGGGCATGCTAAGAACGGAGAATTTGGAGGGCAATTATATTTGGTGAGAGAGAGAGAGAGAGAGAGAGAGAGAGAGAGAGAGAGAGAGAGAGAGAGAGAGAGAGAGAGACGTGTTACTTTCGTCGGAATAGATGATCATTGATAATAATGTGCTTCACACTGCAGTTGTGCATAACGGCATAGTCATTACTGAAATTTCATAAACAATTTCTTTGATTCATTGAATGTTATTATTTATACGCGGTAGTACAACAGTTGCTTTCATTATTTAGGTTTGGGACAAAATGAAGTGAAACATTGAAATATTATATGTGAGAATTTCCTTTACAACGATTTTTTTCCTAATGTTTTTGTGTATTCACTCGTTTTCGTGCTATCTATCTCTTGCTATAGTTATTAGTGTTTGTCCCATAAGAAATTATTGACTGATTTTTCATTGTGAATTGCCGTCTGTCAGGTAATTGACAGTCAGGAACTACGTTAATGCAATTTTATTCTTGTGAAAACTAAATATATTCGCATGCCCATGTATTTTGTAAAAGTATGTACGTCTCTATTGCATGTCATAATCAGGGTGAAAGAACCACATCTACTCGAGAATGACACTCTTAACGTTATTCTATCTGATTTTCGTTATGTTCTAGCAAGTAGTATCTGCGGTGCGGTTAGCACAGAAAGATGGTTTTACACAAAGACGAAGTTCTTTCGACATAAACGTCAGTAGACGTTTTAGTAACGAAGTGTATTTAAGTACTGTTTTAGCTATGATAATTAATTTATCTTTATACACACACACACACACACACACACACAACACACATATATATGTAATGTATATATATATATATATATATATATATATATATATATATATATATATATATATATATATATATATGTGTGTGTGTGTGTGTGTGTGTGTGTGTGTACATATAAAGTTGTTCTTGGTGAATGTATTGCGCATATCACATATGGTAAGAGTTGAAGGTGTTATTAGATGTTTGTACCTCTCGCCGGAGAAGCCATTAGGAGAGGTCAAGAGATCGGGAGGGGAAAGGATGGGTAGTAGTTGTTCGCTCCTCTGCTTGCCCCTCTAAGGGCGTGTATGCGTTGTGCGTACACTTGCAAGTCAGTTCTGCTTGTGGTAATTGTGTGTGGATTTAGAAAGGGCGACTGCCCCGATTCTCTGAATTTGATTGTAATTTGTTTCATTTGAGCGCCATTGAGTTATAATTCCCATCGAGTGACTAATTTAATCAATTAATTTTAACTTTAAATTCATCAAATGCTTTTCAGTATCACTTCATCTTATTTCACTTCTCCTGTGTTTCAGTCATTATGAATGGTGAATATAAATCGATCTGATAAACTTTTATTGTGTTCATACTTTAAAAGTTATGCAAGTAACTTGTAGAAACGAGGTAACGCATAGCGGTCCTTTAAGGTTTGAAAATCAACCCGTCAGTTACGTTGAGTACTCGCAAGATTTTGAGAGAGAGAGAGAGAGAGAGAGAGAGAGAGAGAGAGAGAGAGAGAGAGAGAGAGAGCGCGTACCTCTTGTCGTATCTCATAGCGACTTATGATCTGAGTTCATGTCTACAGGGACTGCTGAGTAAGTGAAAGTACCAGGGGACTCATTTTGGGGGGGTGCAGTGAGGGGTGCTCGCTCCCCCTCCCCCAGAATCTTTTTAGGGGCCTCCAAATCAGCGATAATATATATATATATATATATATATATTTATATATATATATATATATATATATATATATATATATATATATATGTATGTATGTCTTTGAAAGTTACCAACAGCTTGTCAGACCACCTACAAGCAAAGGAATTGTTTCTATCTGAAGCTTGCTCTCTCCCATACAGTCAACTTTTAAAGAACTAAAGGTCCTGAGAACAGATGAAGGTTTCTCTAATATCTCTAACAAGGCTAAGATTTTCAGCTGCCTATGAGATCGATACAAACTTGAAAGACTCCAATCAAGTAGGCAGACCCAAGAGGATCCAAAAGATCTCATCCAAGTTAAAAGACTTTAACTAATTCAACTGTAGGAATGAGTGAGGGCAAGACAAGTCTTGCTCGTGAGGTATCATTCAAAAGAGTCTATTTTGACATATTAGACAGATTTCTCTCTGTGATGGATAATAGTTTCACTCATAATATGCCACTGATAGCAGCAACGAATGCACTTGACTGTAATTCTAATGACTTTTTAAATGATAAAAAACTGTCTACCATAGTACAGTTTTATAAATATATACATATAGATGAAATCCTTCTAAATTCCCATATTTATGTAGCAGAGTCACTTTCTAGCTAAGAATATAAAGCCTAAGAGTTTGCTTGAATTGTATGGTGAACTCGAAATTCTAAAAATCGTTAAAATTCTCATCACCCTTCCAGTAACTACTGCCAGCAATGAACGACTGTTTTCAGTGCTTAGTTTAGTAAAAACCTATCTACGAACTACTATGAAAAATGAGCACTTGAATGACTTGCTTCTCATGACCTCAGATAAGGTGCTTGTTAAACATCTTAACTACGACATATACTGGTTAATAATTTTGCAAAATTAAGATCAAGGAGGTATCCACTAATGCAGCAGATAATATTTGAAATGCATGAAGGATGTGTTTATTCTGAAATTTCTTTAGATGAACCTTGTTAAAATGCAGCATTTTATCTCTACACATTTTCCCAAGCTTAACATCTTCCTATTCACATCAACTTTTCTTGTTTTCCTGAATGACCCTTGTGTTGGTAGTGAGCTATATTTAATGCATATATTAAATTGCAGACATTCTAGGACCAATACCATAGTTTAGAACTTGGTTTGTTCAGAAATTTCCAATACCTTTTCATCTTCATTTATTATCTCAAAATTTGATCTACAGCATTTTTTAAGGAATAAACATTCTTCAAACTTCCTTTACAAGTGGCTTCAAATTGCCCCTATTTTGTTGATATTTCTAAAACATTTTCTCGGGGGGCCTTACAGCAGAATCCCCCCGGACCTCCCAGCTGGTTAGGCTCGCCTTTTCAGGGCGGGGAAGGGGGGGTGGGCTCTAAGAAACCTTTGGCCCCCACAAGGAAGAATGAAATGACGCCCCTGGAGAGTACTTAATTGGGGTATTATTCATTAATGGTATTGGTGTGTTATCCTCGTTAACAATGAATTGGGTTGAAAGATATCTTACCCGTAACTTAGAAAACGCAAAGGGGGCGTGGTGTTGTTAAGTAAAGCGGCAAATAGACGGTCAATCATAAAGCGCAAAATGAGTGATTGTGCATACATTACCGTCGCGAGTAGCGCTGTCCGTTGGTAAAAGTAGGTGATTGGGCATTTCTCCTTTTGGACAAAGGAATGCCCATTAATGATGTAGTGTTTGTAGCAATGTATGCGCAATCACCTCATTTGAGCCCGAGTCGTCATGGCGAGCAGAGCTGATGATGAGAAATTTTGGTCAGAGTTTTTGGACCAAAATTCACGATTTACCAGACTGTGGAAGGTGAAAAGGGAGTCTTCTTATAAAAACGGGGCATTAAAATCTGAAGGATATACCAGACTGATTGACAAATTTAAGGAAACAGCCAATCGCCAAGAGAGCCTTGGTTGTTCGGAAAATAAACTCTTTCCGCTCAAATTACAGAAGGGAATTAAAGAAGGTTACTAACAGTGAAAAGTTCGGAACTCGATCAGATTATATATTAGCCCTCTGTCAAGCACTATGATAAACGGCTATTCACTATGATGGCAGTGGCCATATAAAGCTGAGTTGCAAGCAAGGAAGGTGCGATGTTTGCAAGAAAAAGGCAAGATACTAATGTACTGAATGCCTAGTCCGATTAAATTTCGTTTAAATTTTGATAAAGGTACAGAGCGTGCATTAGCTTACCACACTGTCAAAATAATTTGTTTGTGAGGGGCTACACTTCCAACATTGTAACAAATAACATGATTTTTTATTTTGGTTCTTCAAATTTTGGCAAGTAGAAAGAATTGCTCAATGATTCCTATATCTAGGAAGTAAAAGGTTAAATGAAATATATCTATTTCTTTTTTGTACATGTAAACATTATCCATATTTGATATATTTACATTAATTTGAATATTCTTGATTTTCATATTGTTATCCTCAACGTGCATGTACTTAAGTAATAAGTATTTGATAAATATATATTGATATGAACTTTGTTTCAACGAATCCTGTTCCATTCTTTATGTAAATAAAAGTTTTTCCATTGCATTTATGGTTATTCAGATATAACCACCCAGATATAATCCTTCAACACAGATATGATAGCAGTACATGTGGAGATATTGCTGCGGTAAACTTCGGCTCATCAAAATGATTGGCCAGTTGCTAGAAATCGAAGAGCACTTGCAAGTGTAGCGTTTGCCGATATTGCATCCCTCATATTTGTATGATTTGTATCTGCTTTCTTGATCAGCGTCATAACATTTTTTAGAAAATCTGCGATTGTAAAATGATCCAGGTGTACAAAGTTCTCATAACCCTTTCGGGAGGACAACAATAATTCTTTTAAGAGATTACCATGAATAAATCTAGAACGTTTTGCATACCTGTCTTTTATCCACAACTGGTTTTCTTGGAATCGTTGCTTTCAAGAGCGAGAATAGTCGCTATACAAGCAACGCTCTTGTTCATGTCGTCACGTTGAGTTGAGGACGGCAACTGATGCATGCGCACCTGACTTCGTGCGTGAGCGTTAAACTAAAGATTGCACACTCGTTTGTTTGCACATAAATGAATGACCGTTTATTTGGCGCTTAAGCTTTTAGCGGTTTTTGACCAAGTAACAACATTAAACATCAGTCCATTAAGTCCATCCACTTACCCTTTTTTCGCCACAATTTAGGTTTGGGACAAAATGAAATGGAAACAAGGAAATGTGTTGAGATTTCAGTTACTTGCACCGTGTAATCCAAACCTATGGTTAGCCGGGTAATTGTAGGCAGAGGAGTGTAACAATGGTATATAATGTAAATGATAACGGATATTTATTTGTTGGACAATGATCTCTGTATATCCAAATATGAAACTAGCAACTGTCAACAAGTAAACTACAGAAAACGTTTTTTTACTGTGATTGTAGAAAACGAAAATCAAACATGGGACTTTATGGCAGACTAAAGCATAGATTCCTATTTCAACACTAGTACGTCAACAATGTTATTTGTACATCATTCCACAGGAGATTTAATGCACAAGAAAGCTCATAGAAGCTTTCACAGAAATAAACTAGAATAGAAATAGCAGTTAATCTCTTCTTTTATATTTTACAGTATGCATCGTTTATATAAATAAGTGACAACGCCTTTACCCCTGCGTTGTCAATAATTTATATAAACGATGCATAATGTAAAATATAAAAAAAAGATTAACTGCTATTTTCATTCTAGTTTATTTAAGTGAAAGCTTCTATGGCGCTTCTATGAGCTTTCTTGGGCATTAAATTTTCTGTGGAATGATGTACAAATAACATTGTCATCGTAGCGTTGAAATAAGAATCTAGGCTTTAGTTTACCACACACACACATCACACACACACACACACACACACACACACACACACACACACACATATATATATATATATATATATAATTATATATATATATATATATATATATATGTGTGTGTGTGTTGTTGTTGTTGTGTGTGTGTGTGTAACTGAATCACGGAAGTTTGGAACGTGATAAATGCATAAATAAAGGTATAAGCGTCTAATTTCCCTTTCCGAGCCGGAGTTGGCATGAGTTATTAGAAAAAGGTCCACACAGTTCTCTGAAACTCTTTCACACCTTGGAACACTTACTGATCAAAAGGAGCACTATTGGTGCGTGCCCAGCTTAATCTAAAAGCAAAAATTTCTTTGTGACTAAAATAAGTAAATCTGTTGGTGTGCAAGTAATGAAGACACCTGGTGTAAACCTCTGGTAACTTATCCCAAAAATGATGCCTTTAGATCCCATGTTCGTGTATAGCCTACAGTCCCTGAATGACGACCTGTGCAAAACATAATTAGAAAAACAAAATGCTGCATGTTAACACATGCAGGGGTTCAATCTTAGACTCATTATTCTTCACCGGAAGTTTCTTTGAAAAATTCTCATTTTTACCATGTGAACCTTATGAAAGAACTCAGACGTATCTGAAATCTCCGGTATTTCTTGTATCATTTAAAGATTTCAATTTTAATGGCAATGACCCACTTGGAGCCAAACCGAAAATTTCCAAAATTACTATTGAAATGTTGAAATGGAGATACTCAGTTCTGTATTTCAAAAGCCTTTTTTGAAGTACTTCATCTACAAAAGCAAGATGCCATTGTCCCTCATGTAGTACCATATGAAAATAAGTCAGGTGACAGTATCGGCAATAATAGGGTTGGCTGGAAGGTCCTCCTCAGTGGGATGCCTAATTAAGGGGAGCAAGGAAACCTGTATCTGGCTGAGAAGCCCTCCTCTAAGCTCGTCATTTCTGGGGGCACCAGGTGGACCCTGTCTGTCTGGAAGGCCCTTCTTTAGGGCTGCATACTTTGTAGGAAGCCCTCTGAAGGCATCTACCCAACAGGGAGGCACTTTGAACCGTACTCTCCTTGAGGAACCCATTGACCTATGACCAGCTGGGAGGCCAACATCCTGAGTTACCTTTGCTAGGGGAGGCTGGGGGCCTTCCTCTGGCGCTGCATTCCCTGTGGGGTCAAGGGGCCCTACCAAGAAGAAAGGGCCTCTTCTGGGCCTACCTTCCTTGTTGGAGACTAGGGAACCTAGGGTGCCCTTAAGGGTCCCAGCCCGGTCAGAAAGTCTTCCTCCTGGGCTGCTTTCATGAGGTAGCTCAAAGGCAATCCTCTGGTAGTGCCTTCCTCAGAGTAGCCTTGGGGACTCACTGCCTCACTGGGAAGCACTCTTTCGTGGATACTCTTGCGGGAGAGATTTGGGTCCTAACCAGGCTGGGACTTTCTTCAGAGAGAGCCTGGGGGCTACGAGAAAGCTTTGGGGATATCTACCCTAGGAGGAGAACTGTGTCCAACTGTGAGGCCTTTTGAAATTGTCTGGGAGACAGAACCCGCTAACCACTGCCCAGCTGGGAGGCTTCGACCCCTCCTGCAAGGATATCTCCTTCCTGGGAGCCTTACAAGGCTACGTGGCCCTTCTCAGTGGTGCCTTCCCTTATAGGCTGGTGACCATCCCCTGGGGCTGCTTCTCCTAGAGCAGCCCGAAGCACATTGGCATCTGTGAAGTCTGTCTCTACTTGGAAGGATTATGTGTGAATGATTTTAATGTAATGATCATTATCATATATTTTTCATTTTTTTTTTTTTCAGGGCGATAAGCAGGGACAGCATTTGATACTACCTTGAGGTTTCATGTTTAACTGATTTGCTTTGCTGAATAAAATTAATATGAGGGAAAGCATTAGTCTTCATTATTTCGGCCAAACCAGAGGGGACAGGATGAGGGTAGGAGGATGGTCAGATAATTTATAAACAGCGCAGGGTTATATTAAGGGAGGCACACGACACCATAGATTTCAGATAACTGAAAGCTAACTTGAAACAGGGGCAGTCTTTGGTTTTCTTACCAGCAGCTACAATGGGCTATGATCCAGACTCCATTTAGATTTCCACCTACATGTGTCACCTACCCCTTGATGACAATCCCCACTCAGTCCTCCATGAGGGTTTGCTGAACCTTTAGTCACTTTGAGAGTCAGTTATCTTCTGACCAAAATGAGGATACCGCACTGAATTTCTTTAATAATGAAGCCACGGACGTATATATCGCAAAGATTCTTCTTCAGTTACATCAGATATTGACTTCAAATTATTTGGATCAGCTGAAAAACTGGACATATCCTCTGGAGTGTTGTTTGTATTAGTCTCACATTCTAGATCCAAGTTTACATTTTATATGTTGCAAATTTCTAACTCAAGTTTACGCTCATTATTTGATTTAGCTTTGCTTGATGCATTTCATCGGCACAAACTCAGCTGATAAGCAATCGTTATTTTCATTCTTTTTACTTTTGTTTGTTTGTTTAATCGCTGATTGGTGCAACGTTCTTACCGAGAAGCAGCTTTCTAATTCTATTTTTATAGATAACAGCACCCAGGTGATCATGCAATCCACTCATCTGTTTGTAACACCCAAAGATTTTTCTAGTGGGTCCTTATTCAATTATCATGTTTCTACATTATAGTTTTTTTCATCAACATCTGATATAGACCCATTCACGAATGACACGATTGGAAATTGTAATGTGTGCTTGATCTTGCGTTGCATACTCTTATTTTTGTCATTGCATTGATAATTTTACACAGAAGAGTTTTCTGGTTACCTCAGTCAGTTTCATATGCATTCCCTGATTTTACATCTCCAGTCATGCATGATGAATTCATGATATCAAACAGTCATTTGTCAAAGAGACAAATTTCACAGTAACCTTCCAGATCGTGCATAATCTTGTGAGCTAGATAGACCATATTCTGTACGTGCCTTACTTGACTTTTCCTTCGTACAAGAATCAGAAATCAATATTCAATTGTCAAAACAAAACCCCTTTGTTATAAAATGATTTCTTGTCAGTTTTATATGTGGGGCATCGGGAAATACGAGTATTTCCCTATCATGACATGTTTTTTTTTTTTTTTATTGTACCTTGCTTTAATTTTATTGAGTCTATCTCAAAAGCCTACCATAATTTATGATTATTCGGCACTAGATCAAGAACATAATATGCAATTACGGGGTAGCCTGCATCCTCTATTTCCACAGTCATTCCTATCACCACCTCATGGACACATGATTTGTCGAAATCATAAAAGGTGGGTTGTTTCCATTTAGCAGTCAGACCCCTCGATCAGCATGATAATCTGAACTTTTCCCTAAGGTTTATTGAATCTATATGTCCCTTTATCATAATTCCAGTGTTTTGCGATTTTCATTTCATCACAAGATATTACTGCTAGCCTGTCTTCTACAGTAAAAGTTTCAGCTTTCTTTTCATTATTGACAAAACTTATGTCTGTATACCTGGCTCACAAGGAAGAGTCTTTCGCGTGTCGTCATGTCCCCTACTACGAACCAGGTAGCCTGCGCGTCGTCAGACCTAATATACCTAGACCGTGCCTATAGTTACAGTATAGTAGATTCACATCAGCCGTGCATTTGACGTCTAGGCCAATCCCTTACGACGCTCCTGATTGGCTGTTGATAAGCCAATCACAGAGCTGGAAATCTAGAGAGTTCACATGAGTAGGATCTATGTTCCGCCTCTCCTGAGGGATAAGTCTTTCAAAAGTATCCCTCAGGAGAGGTGGAACATACATCCTGCTTATGCGAACTCTCTCGAGAGACAGTTTCCAGCCCTGTGATTGGCTTATCAATCAGGAGATCCAGAATTTCTATACAGGAAATTGTTGCCTGTAATAATGGATGATATACTTTCAATAACAACCTACTGTCAACTCTAGGTTGTTCTAATATGCAAAGATTCGAGGGCGTCACCTAAGGGAAAATAGAACTGTCACGCTCCATTAAATTTCACCTGCTAGTTCTCGAGACAGGTAAATAAAGTGGGCTGTGCAAGAACCTAACAGATCAAGCATTCAGGTAGTTTCAGAAAAAGCTACCTATTCCGGTGCAAAAATAACATAAGCTGTTCCATTTAATATCCCAGAGGAGAACACGAGAGAAATGGGTGAAAGGATTACATAATTACATCGTTAATGGTTATTTAGGTCTATGCCGTAGGCCTAGGAACGAGGAGTTGCGTGACACTCCGGCTCCGGACTTATCCCCCTAAATATGAGCTAAAAGGTAAGAAGGAGAGAATAGCAAACCTTACGAGGAAGCATACATATTTACCTTCGACAGTTTTAATCAAGGTCTTGAGAATGTTTTAGTTTACCTGTAACCTAGACAGAAAATCTTAGCATAAGGTAATCAACTAATGCCCACCGCGCTTTCAGGATGTCATCACTATTATTGTTATACGCTGATTACGAAAAGGCATTTTATTGCGTTCAATCACCATTATTATGGAAAGTTTTGCGCCGCCAAGTCATTCCACTGAAATATTCCATGAACGAAGTAGACGCAAAGTTAAAGTCACCTTGACCAGTGAATTTGCAGTACATACCGGAGTGCTACAAGGGAAATAGGAAATGTCATTTCACCTTTGCTGGGAACACTTCTCATATCTCTGTCTAGGCTTGACAGATTTAAAAAATGGTGATGATGATGTTCTAATAAGCAAAATACCACAAGGTTGACAAAAGTTGCTTAAGAAAATGCATCATAATTATATCTAGAGCCGGAACGCAAGAATAAACTGAAGAGATGCAGAGGTAATGAGGGTAAATAATGCACGAAGGTATGAATTAACATGGGATGGAGTAGGGATTAATGGAGTTGAATCTCACAGATTTTAAGGAATAGTATCCAGTGAAGAATTTATTACGACAGAATTCAATCAGACGGAAAAAAAAGTAAATCAGGCAATAGGCAGACTGTACAAAATTTGGAAATTAAAAAGACTGAAATTGCATATGAAAAACATTATACTAAGGCTATAAAAATGATATAAAATCCATATCACTATACGGCCATTATTCATGGCATGACAATAACACTATCTAGAAGGCTTTGGCAATGTGAGATAAGCTTAAAAATAATATTAAGAGCCCCTAGGCAGGATAGTGAGACACATACCGAAAGGGAAAAAACGGAAGTTGCTATGAATATGAATCAGTTATGAGAAGATGAAAGGAGGATGCGGGTGGCCTGGACATGTCCTTGGCACATCCCCTGGGTGAATAGACGGGCTTCAGTAGACACCAGGAGAGATGGAAGTGGGCGTGGCAAACCTACTCAGGTGAGAACTATGAGAAGAGAAGCTGGAGAGGTGTGAAGATTAATGGAGGGCAAAGCTCAAGAATGGAGAGATTTCCCTCTCTGCGCTCACGCAGCGCTGTAGCTTGTAAGCAATGATGATGATTATTTTCAGGTGCCCATATTTGCTTGTGGCTGGGCTTAAATGATCTCCAGGCTTCTTTGGCATTTCTCTTGTACACAAATCCCCATCTTTCTCAAAATAATCCCCCAACACTTCTAAAATCTTCTGGCGAACAGCCTTGAAAAGTGCTATTTGGCAACTTTATCGTAAACGCTTGACGCCACCGCAAACAATGATCTGCGAATTTCCCACCTGTTCTTTTCAACTGAATTTTTGTTTACTCTGATATTGTAGCAATATCTCAACAAAATAAAAAAGGTCACTATCATACGATCGAGGTCACCAGGAATTGTGATCATTGCTATTGTCATCACAGTGACATATGTAATATGGGTTCATAAAACTTCAGCCTTATAACAGTATCAAATTGTGATTTACGTTACAAGTTGTATGCATACAAGAATGATTTATTCTTAGCATGTTTTCCAATTTATTCTAGATATTTCCAGCAGTGTAAAATAATGGAAATTACCTCCGCTAGGTAAAGGTAGACAGACAACTCGTCAAACAAGTAAAAATTTCTGTCTCTGGCAGCCTGGGCTGCCTGGCTCTCCTCTCTCTCTGCTGTAGCTGTAGCTCAGTTTGTGGATGGCTGGCGGGAAGTTAGTGCGTCAGCTACAACCTTATTTCCTCTCTTCTTGCAATTTTCCTTTGTCTCACTTCTGACATATCCAAATGTACATGCAAGGTTATTCTGTTGAAACCAAGGTACCGAGAAATGTCGTTAATCGAGACATTAGGCCTCTGCAAGTTAATGCTCGATGACCTCAGAGATGAGTTGGTGGCCGTTCGCCCGTTTTCCACTCATGATCTGTGTTTACTCTTCCCTCCCATGTGACGTCATAACATAGGTGACGCGTTATGGAGCAATTTTAACTTTTTTTTTTTCAAAATCATAGAGGAATGTATGAATACTTATAGTTTTTCTTTCCTCAATGTAACGCCACGGTAGCTGTTAGCTTCAAGCTTCATATTTCCGCTTTCACTCTTCCCACCGGCAAAGTGAATATATGAAGTTTCAAAAATGTTTCGTACATCACCATTATAACGATTTTTTTCCCCACTCTTTCACATAAAGTATTTTGCTTCGCAAGTTCGCACATCAAAAGAATAGGTCATCGTTCCATGAACGAACTCCAAAAATTTCTTAGGGACAACCATTTTAATTATTTACTTTTCCTTTCCATTTTAGCCATCAATTCTCTGGAAGTGGGTCGTAAAATTTTCTGAAATCTCTTCTATGGAAAATCATGAGGCTTGGAACTTTTAATATCTCACAGCCAAAGAATTCTTGCAGCTTGTTTGTTACCTAATGGCGAATCCGGTATGGGGGCTGTTGACATTGTCTGTCAGCTACTCGTTTCGAGAGAGAGAGAGAGAGACGGAAACGATCATGTATAATACAAGAGGATGAGGTCTTGCTTATTCGCAACTGTCAAGTCAACCTCGAGCCGCCAGTACGCATGGACTCACCCTGTCGGCCAGATCGTCGGAACGCAATAGGTTTAGAGTGAATTGTGCCCAACAATACACATATCTGGAGGGAATCTTGCCTGTAGCAGTCCGGATGTTGAACAGCAATGGTGGTAGGTTAAAGATACGTCTATGCGTTTCCTGATTTGATTTGTTTTTCCGTAACAACCAGCTCAAAGCGGTTTAAAGGTTCACTTTTTCAGCCATGCAAGACTTCAAAACAAAATTCAAGGACGAACGATCCGTTGTTATTCCCTTCGACTATAGCGAACGGCATCAAGTGAAATTTACCTCCTCATTTTTATAAGGGATCTCTGCTGCTTTTAATGACCAGACATTTAATTAGTCAATAGCAGTTCATCCAATCTATATATGTTTAGAGAACTTCTGTTTGAACTCGGTGCTGACGTTTTTGCTCTCATGCCTACATGATTACACCACATTGGTTGTTGCATATAACGAGTTTATTTGCTTCTTTTCCTGTTTTCCAAACGAAGGAGGGTTTTGTTATATCTATATGCCAGAGTGAAGATTCCTGGCTAGTTATTACCAGTTCATAGCAAACAGTTTCCACTTTCCAGTGACTACTAACCAAATCCGCTGTTACACTGATAACAGCTACATATGCATCGTCTGCGTGTTTTAAGTATTTAGCACCTATCATCAGCAGTACGATATTTAGTTCATACTGTTGTAAGTTTTTTTTCCCAAATAGCTGAAGCAGTAATACCACCTGTTGCCATTAATTTTTTTTAATTACTAATGTATGTAAAAACTGGACAGTTGGTTAGAGTAACA
This sequence comes from Macrobrachium nipponense, assembly GCF_015104395.2. Classification (NCBI taxonomy): domain Eukaryota; kingdom Metazoa; phylum Arthropoda; class Malacostraca; order Decapoda; family Palaemonidae; genus Macrobrachium; species Macrobrachium nipponense. Next base: position 36,301,956 of record NC_087211.1, read on the forward strand.
GTATCTTAGTTTCGTACGTCTGACAATGGTAGCAGAATTCACTTGGTAACATGGTTTCCTGACTGCATGTTCAACGTTTCCATCGTAACTGTCGTACAAAGCATTTGTAACCAAAACATCCTGAATTGCTCGATAATGGCGGCATTTTCTAAGCAAGCACGATGGGATTTTTACTTTATATTTTTTATGATAATGGTGGAATATTCGGTATGATAATGGTGGAAACCGATCTAAACAACATTTTGTATACCATGTATGGTGACTCATGTAATGTATCTGCAGGATTATTTTCACTTAGTTTATTGACTGAATTAGTTAGTTGAAGAATAAACCAGCTTTTGTTTGCAGTTTCTCCCAGGCCTTCTTTGCCGATTAAATCCTCCCTCCATTATTCTTTCCACTTTTGCATTCCTATCGCTCCTCATCATTTGGTATTATGGTCACGTCTTCTGTGCCCATTCTCTCTCTCTCTCTCTCTCTCTCTCTCTCTCTCTCTCTCTCTCTCTCTCTCTCTTCTGTGCACTAGTTCACAAACCGCGAAGATGGCAAGTTCATATCTGAATTCTCTCCCATTCTGTCTTTCCAATTCGGTCTAGGTTTCTTAAGTTCCAATTTCATATTTTCAATTTATCATTAGTATTTAACAATAAGGATACCTTTAAACTACTTGAACAGAAAGATTATATATACCGTGGAACGGAAGTAAAACAAAGTGATATAGCTAATATGTATAACGTCTTTTTTTCAAGTAAGTCACTTAATTTTGATTTCCCCTCATTTAACTCTGAACACTTTTGTTTCGCAATTGGGTTTTGGTATTCATCAATGACGTAATTTATTCATTTTAATTTATTCATTTAAAATATCAATCCTTAAAATCGACAATTGTTTACCCCTAATTATATTAATTTTCCAGTGAATTATGACATTGGTTCACCGTCATAATGTGACGTGAAATCTTTATGAAATGATGAGATTACATCATGCCGTACGCGTATGGACCGCGCTGATAATAAATCTCCCTCTGTCTCGTGAGGCGTGATCGAGTCTGCTGACCAAGACTTCCTTCTCTCTCTCTCTCTCTCTCTCTCTCTCTCTCTCTCTCTCTCTCTCTCTCTCTCTCGCGCGCGCGCGCGCAGTATATACACACATATATATATATATACACATACATACACACACATACACGCGTGCATAAATGTGTATGACTTACATCGCGGGAATAACAACGTGACGTGTTATGTGAACAGTATGACCTCGACAAGAGAGAAACAGCTGAGTGCGATGTCTATCTTTCGCCCTTTACTCCCAGGCATATTCGAGCAAACTACATCCATTCGGTCTCGCAAACAACTGTGTCATTAGAGTATATACCCATTTCAGTGCAGTGGCCATTGAATTGGTTATCTCTGTCAGATGAGGCACAGCTGCCTGAGAGTAACTCAGGTATTAGAAATAGAAAAAAAAAAAAAAAAAAAAACTAGATGAGGCAAATGGGTAAATGGTATTAACCAGGATTACTTGCATTTTTAGATTTCTCTTCTAAGTCTCTCTCCTTCGAGGATTTTGTGCGTGTGTAGTTCTGGGCTTAAATTAGGACTATTTCCCTTGTTTAGGTGAATTAATGCTGATGAAAGATGCTTATAGACAAGAGGTTTTACTTCCTGTTATTATACTACTGTTGTGGAACCAATGAATCTTCTTTGCATCTTCACCTTGATACATAAGAAGGAATTAATTTTTGGAGCCAGTATTCACTGAGTATATTATTGCTTAACCCAAATAAAATGAATCAGTCCATACCTGGGATTTTATGAATAATGTTGCTAATCTGATGGGTGGGTCAGTGTCTTTTATCCATTTTTTCCATCGCTATTGTATGCTATTGTTTGACTCAAACCAGTGTGGGTTTCATAAAGGCCATGGTACTTTTGATACACTGTTGTCAGTGACTAGTCTTTCAGAAGGCTCTTTGTGAGGATGCAGAGGCACGCGAGGTCGGTCTAGATTTCAGCGCAGCCTCTGAGTGTATGAATCAGGAGTCTCTTGTCTACAAGCTAAGACGAGTGGAATTTGTTGGATCATTATTAATATTTTATATAAAATTTTAATGGCAGAACCTAAAGTGTCTGTGTTGATTGCCAGTATTGTAGCTTTAGAAATGTTTTAGGTATTCCTCAAGGTAAGTTCTTGGACGGTTGCCATTTATTTATCTTGACTGGTGACGTGTGGTGACGCCTGGAGAGCAAAGCGATTGCATGAGCCGATGATGCTACTTCTCTTGCTTTAGTTCCTTCTCCGCGCCTTAGATTTGTGGTTGCAGAATCATTGATCGAGTAGAGGTGGGGGTTGGGGGGGCAGGCACTGATGAGTGGAAAGCTTAACCTTTCCACGACTCAAAGGATGATGGTTAGTCGATCCAGAACACTTTCCTTTTCGTTGTGATTTTGATAAACGGTACTGTTTTAAATGTAAGATTGGTAAGTGTAAAACCTTTGCTAAGAAACTGACATTTGAGAGACATATATATGTAGTATCGCTTCCTCTTTCCAAAAAAGTTGGCAACTTACAGAAATATTTTTTCAATGTTTCGCAATGAACCAGCATTGTATCTACGTGTTTTAACCCCCTATTAATTTTTTTTCCTTGTCTGGAGTACTGTTCTCAGTATGGTCTTCGAGTGCTTACTCTCATCTCTAGCCCTTGGATAGCGTTATGGCATCAGTCAAGTTTATTTTGCCATCTCTTACCATTGCCTTGTGGCATAGACTTATAGTGAGTTCATTATGTTTGTTGCAAATGCACTACAACGACAAAGATCCTCTTCTTTCTTTGCCTTCAGCTTTTCTCATTTCTATATGGGGTCGCTGTTTCTAGTCAGCCTTCTCCATCTTCCTATGTCTTCTATGTCTTATACATTTTGTTCTCTTAGACCCTTTTCCTTCATGTCATTCAATAATTTATCTTTCCACCTGAACTTTGGCCTTCCCCTCCCTCTTCTGCTCTCCAATTCCTTGTTCATAGCCCTTTTACATACGTGTTCATCTTCTCTCCTCATGACATGACCAAACGACAACGACAAAAATCCCCTGCACTTCTATACCAGACTCAGCTGGTTTTGGTCTCAGCACTAGCCAGGCTGCTGCCGAAAACAGTGTGCTGTTTTCTAGTATCGGGTTAAATATACTGCCCAGTTTGCTAGGAGTTTTATTTGGGCCACAGTTAAAATGCAAAATAGTTTGCTTAGTGCTCCTCTGGAATCCTCTGGTCTCTGAGTGGGCATGCGATGAGCAAAGTCATTCTTGCTCTCAGCTCACCTTTTCCTACACTTCTCTCTCTCTCTCTGCTGGCCGTTTTCCCTTTTGAACCCAACAGACTAAAGTCTGTTGACTGTCTATGCGTTTCAGCTGAAGATTTCAGGGAAGACAGAATGAAATAAGGCCAGTTCCCGCCACTCTTATCATGAAACATCTACACAGCTTTATCGTAGCAAGTATCTGAAACGTGAGATAGCTTTAACGCAAGTCCCTCCTCACCTATTTTCCTCATGTTCTGCAGTTTATTACCCAGGAATTCGAGACTGACAACACGTGGTGCTCGTAGGGTCATTGAAGGAAGTGCAGAGTTGTTATATTAAGTTATGTGATATTTTTCTATATTTATTGAATTTACACTGAAAATGTTCACGTATGATAATAGTGTATAGAAAAGGTCACGCAGCCATCTTTGTTGTCTGTTTGTAGTGTGAATTAGATAGAAGAGTTCTCTTCCTTCATTTTTCACGGCTTATTTATATCGACGTGTTTAGGCAGTCAAAATATCGTCTTCATACCGAAACCATGTTACAGGTATTTGAGTAAACATAGGAATAAATTGTTTTTCAAAACACTCCACATTTACATTTAAGAGGACTAATGATAGACTTACCCATTGCCATGCGAAGTGGTTCTTATAGAAGTTTCCCTCAAAATTGAACGTACAAATGCACACTTTCAATTAGTTCTAAAATTTGATTGGCTGTTAGCGGTCAATCCGATCCGGGCAATTCATTTCTGAGGTATTCTTAAACGGATTCCAGTGGCCTTTTGTTTCTGCCTGCTTTATCCAGTTCCCTGAGCTAATCCTGGACAGCTGTGCCTCACCTGAAAGGAATAATCCTATTGTGATAACCTTTATATTTTGTTAATAGTCTTGCCACCGCGACGAGAGCTCTCTTGTCATGGCGTTTAAAGATCTGCCCTTTTGCCAATTTTACAAAAACAACAACTGACACGTGTGTGACAGTTCTTTGAATGTCTTCGAGACAAACCCCGAGGCTATAATTATAAGATTGTAGGGACTTTTCCTTTCCAGGTACTTTATCTCCTATCTATTCGGCCCTGTTCTCTCTCTCTCTCTCTCTCTCTTCTCAATCTGTTGTCCGAGTGAGAGCTTTTTTACGGGATAACATTGGCCCTCCATTCGCCTTTTCCTCTAGGAAAAAAAATACCCATTCATTTTGTATACGATTGCCTTTTCTCTGCTGTGAAGTTGATGTCTATCCATGGCTGTGAGATGACCCGGAGTGACTGGGAAGTTGGTGGTAGTCATTCCACACTTCAGTCCGGCCAAAACCTTGCCATATCGTATTCGAGCAATATTCAGTAAATGCTAGAATTGGTTGCAAGAGAGAGTAGAGGGGGGAGAGGGCAAACCTGGAAAGGGCCTTTATCTCTAGTATCTAATAGAACAATATGATAAGATTAAAATAGATAGGTACCAGTGCTTGAGTAATTTGCATGTCATATATACTCGTGACATAGTGGAACGTAAGGTGTTCGTACATCTCTGAATTTGTCTCAATTAGACTACGCTCTCTTTTCCTTTCAGTCACTCATAGACAACAACGTCTTTTCTCCCGTGAGAGAAGACAAAAGTCGCCGAATTGCTTCGACGAACGGGCAGCTCCCTACAACTAGTGGTGGTAAGATGGCGTTCGTTATGGTGAGTAGATGAGATCTTTGCTCGCTTTACCTTTTACCCTCTTTGATTGGTCGCTGTAAGTAGGTCTTGAGCCCGGATGAAAGAGGACTGCTGATAATGGAAAGGAAAAAAAAAATTCTTGAGTTATACGCATGCGCGGTTGTCAAAATCAAATCGACAGGTTGATCGAACGCTTCATATCGACAATTTGTATGATAATGCCGATCCTATGCCAGGTTTATGTAAGATCAGATAAAATCAAATCAATACTTAATGAAAACTCGAATCTGTTGGATAAAGTCAGGAGCGAGGCCGGAGAACTGTCCGATAAAGTAAAATAAAAAAAAAATAAAATCGATAACCACCCACTTAATGACGTCAGTCTTTCTTGGAATTTTACAGAAGCATGAAAGCCGAGTTCACTTAATTTTGTTATTATGCTACATTTCAGAAGTTTAAGTTTACAAATCCTGCCGTGAACGGGAAAAACTTTGTTCATTTATTCTCCGCTTAGATAAATGTGCAAAAGAGACTTTATTCCAACAACTGTGAATTAATACACACACAAAACAACAACCACACACACACACATATATATATATATATATATATATATATTATATATATATATATATATATATATATATATATATATATTAACTTTATCACTTACAATTGTTCTGTGCATTAATACAATTACTAACAGGACAGTGAAGCTAGATATCATCCAGTTTATATATATATATATTATATATATATATATATATATATATATATATATATATATATATATATTATATATATATATATATATATATATGTATATATATATATATATATATATATATATATATATATATATAATCACAGTTATGAATAAAATCTCCGTTGCACATTTATCTAAGCAGGGTGGAGAGCCCACCGCCATACCTTCGATTTGGTTGTAAGCGTTTCCATTAAAAAGGAAGACAGTGTCCAGCACTGCTAGGTCTAACAACTTTTAAAATGAGATTTATTAAATCCGTGGAACACTGCATCATTATTCGGAAAAAGTTTATCTACAATAATTTGAATGGTCTGGGTAACAGGTACATTGATAAAAAGCGATTCATATCGAAACTTACCATAAAATCGCGTTTTCAGAGTGTAAGGTGTTTTTTAGCAGACAGGAAACTTAGCTAGTTGATAATTAGTTATTTTATGAGGCCAGGATAGGGCTGGTAGGAATACTGTTTTTAATTCTGAATCTTCGGCAAACCGTACACCATTTCATAGGAAGAACGTAGCGCCTCAGTGGCGTGGTTGGTTTGGTGTTTGCTTCTCACCTCGGTGGTCGCGGGTTCGATTCTCGGCCATTCCATTGAGGAATGCGAGATGTGTATTTCTGGTGATAGAAGTTCACTCTCGACGTGGTTCGGAAGTCACGTAAAGCCGTTGGTCCCGTTGCTGAATAACCACTGGTTCCATGCAACGTAAAAACACCATACAAACAAACAAACATAGGAAGAACGTGTGCAGCATAAAGATTGATAGTGTGTGTGTTTATGGTGTCAACAGGTTCTGGATACGGTCCTCTGTCTTGAACAAGGTGGAATAGTCGGGAGGACCAAGTTTTTAAAATTTAGTATTGCCACTCAAAATTGCTTCGACCTTTGTAATGTAATCATTTGTCTTAAGAATGACCACGCCTTTACTTTTATCGGGACGGGTAACGATAATGCCCTTATTTTGGGCTAACGACTTGAGAATGTATAGGCCGTCTTTCTTGAAGAAGGGAAACCAATTGGTTGTTAGCCTAGGATGGGTCAAGATTCAAACTGAGATTCATGAGTCTGGAAAACATGAATTCTTAACTACTAAAAAACTGTATATATGAAGGTTCAAAACACGGCAAGCAGAAATATTAACCAACAATTCCAATTACTGTAGATAAACTTTTTCCTAATAATGATGCAGTGCTCCACGGATTTAATAAATATGATTTTAAAAGTTGTTAGACCTAGCAGTGCTGGGCACTGTCTTCCTATTTAATGGAAATGCTGACAGCCAAATCGAAGGTATGGCGGTGGGCTCTCCACTCGACCCCATTTCTGCAGGTATCTTTGTGTGCTTGCTGGAAGAGCACGTGCTTGACACCTGCCCCCCCACCCCCCCCCCCTCCCCCCCCCCCCCCCCCCCCCCCCCCCCCCCCCCCCCCCCCCCCCCACCCCCCCCCCCCCCCCCCCCCCCCGTTACTGTCCCTTATTTAAAGAAGGTAACGTCGATGCATACCTTCATCTTTTTTAGAACAAGGTTTGACTCGAAAGGTTTCTTAATTTTATTCATTCATTTCATCCAAACATCAAAATTACTGTAGAGCATCAACTCAGGAACTAACTTCCCCGTTACCTGCTCATAAACAACTCTTCTGTATCATTCCTCACATTAAGCCTAACTATCCATCATTAATTTTGTTACCTGCTTTGCAAGCAAGAACACTTGCAAAAGGCAGCCTTCCTTCTCCCCTAGAACAACGGCAGACTTTGATGAGACGTGAAGGCATTCATAAGCACCTGCGGATCCAGAAAAAATATTATATATATATATATATATATATATATATATATATATATATATATGTTGTGTGTCGTGTGTGTGTGTGTGTGTGTTATTTAAGTAGCAATTATGAAATGTACAGCAATCGCTTCCTGTTCTATCAGGAAATGCCGACCCATTTTTATATCTCATTTATGTTATTGTTACCTAAATCTTCAATATTATTTTGTCATTATTGTTCATAAGCCCTAACATATCTTTCTCTCAAATACATATGTTAACAGTGGCAATTTTACCTTTATATGAAAAATAGATTGAATTATTGTTTGCGTTTCACTGAGACTCAAGTTGGTAGTACCACTAGCAGGCAAAGAAATACTAATAACTGGAACCCTCGCTAGACTCCTGGTGTCTGAGATCTAACTGAAATGTTTTTCTTGAATCCAGAATTCAAATACGTCGAAAGAGTGTGAAATCTGCAATGAGGATTTCAGCGAGGGCAACCATTGCCCCAAGGTCCTCCCTTGTTCCCACTCCATTTGCACTCTTTGTGTGGAGCAGCTCATCGCGGGAAATAAGACGAACTGCCCTTTTTGCCGGAAGGCCTTTGACGCCAACTCTGCTAACGACCTCGGTACGAACATTGGTCTTTTAAAGCTTCTGAAATATGTCAGCGAACTGGAGATTTCCCTGAAGGCGACGCCTACAAGCATAAAAGGCAAGCGTACCTCTGCCTTGCTGAAGATGTACAAAGCAGAGAACAAGGAAATCTATGACGAGAGCGCCGGCCGGTGCACCAAGGCAGTGCATTACATCAAGAGGTCGATCCGGCAAAATTCGAGCGTCCGAGATTCGCTAATAGAACTGACGAAGATGATCAGAGATGAGATCTATCCGGCCCTGCAGGAAATCGAGCACAGGGCAGAAACCCACATCGGATTTCTGGGCGAGGAAATCGACAAGATGCAGATGCAGATGAAGGCGGTTTCTAGGCAGAAGGAAGCCATCGGAGAGGTTGAGGACAAGATGCAGGGGGCGCCCAGTTTTTCCCACATCGACCCCGTCCTGGAGGAGACTGAGGAAATGGTCGCCAGGACGAATGACGTCATGGGAGACCTCAAGAAGTTCCTCATCAAGAACAAAGAGACACGAGAGGAGATTCAAAAGGCAGGTTTCATTTCCTGGTCTTGCTTCTGCTGAGAGATTGCTTGCACAGGGAAGTTCATTGTAGAGATCACTTGCACATGAAATTAGAAATCATTTGCTCAAAATTTTATGTTTGAAATAACTTGCACAGTAAATTATATTATAGGTATAGATGTCACTTGCACATAAATTGTTACATTCAGGTATTGGTGCAATATGAGGTTCTGAGGCACATGCAGTGGAATACAAGAGACATATCATTTTGGGTGGAATCCAGTACCTTGAGTAACCAGAATAGCTGCCTTACCCTGATGTAGTTAATTAGTTTAAGAATCCAAATTACTCTGACTGCACTACAGTCTGAGTAATCATCTTGGTATCGTAACAAATTGTATTTGGTCATCTCATTAACCAAGTAGCTCTTAGTTACTTCCTTCAAAATAGCCGAATAGCTTGGGAATCGAAAGACATATTCATTCATGAAACTGAGCTTCTTCAACAGGTACTATTCATGAACATGTAGCTTGAATGTGATGCTGGTCAGGTTGATGATAAAAGTATGTCAGTTATCAGTGGGAAATGCTTCAAAATGGGTCAATAGCTTCCGTCCAGGCATATTAAGGTTACCTCTCTATTTGACTGGAAAACCACTGACAGTAACCACATGACAATTTGGGGCTGATGGTCCGAGAAACAGACCATCCTTGAGGAGGGAAATAGAAAGCTAACGGAACCCTTTAGTATGCTTTTTTCTCTACAGAGAACGAAGAAAATCGTGGACATGGTGACCGCGGTGAAAGATGTCCTGATTCCTGATAGCGAAAGACAAGAAGAAGACCTAGAAGATGACCTTGACCTTTCTTCCGAGATGGTTGCCATGGCAACAGAAGAGGATGTGCCTAAACATTTAAATGTAAGTTTTTTGTCTTTATATTAATTCTTTGTTTGGTGTTGCCTACTTCAGAACATGGCATTACACACACACACACACACACACCCACACACACACACACACACACACACACACACACACACACACACACACACACACTACTTACTTACTTACTTACTTACTTACTTACTTACTTACTTACTTACTCACAGTAGATGCACGTGACGTCTGTACATAGGCGAATACCACAGTGAAGCTAGTCATTCTCCTGTGGTATTCGCTGAATCTAACTCGAGTCTCAAGTGACCGGCTGTGGCGCCACTAATTGACCCGCAAATGTTATAAATGAAGCACTTCTGTTCCTGAGGGTTCTGTTCCTGGACAGGCTATTGCCTAAACATCCTCGTGAATTTGACCCAACTTCTCGACCCATCAGTGAGTTAATTGGTATTTCATTCGAATGACCCCTTCAGCATGTTCATGAGTTCCATCACTGATGGGTTGGAAAGACCATCATGTTCTTACTGATGGGTTGGGAAGTTAAGTCAAATTCGCAAGTATGGTTAGGCAGCAACCTCTCCAGGGAAAACTTCAGTTCTGACAGTTCTTAGGTTCGAATTCCTTTAACAACATTTGTGGGTCAGTTGATGGCTCCCTAACTGGTCATTTGAGAGATTTGGGTTCGATCCCGATGCGAGTGAGAAGTGATATGCTCAGGTGGATAGTGGAATGTGTTGTATTATCTCTTCCCAATGGCATGATTCCAGTTACTGAATGTGTTGTATTATCTCTTCCCAGTGGCATGACTCCAATTACTGAATGTTTTGTTTTGTATTATCTCTTCCCAATGGCAGAAAGGTCTGAAAAAAATGTTCCTCTGACATACATACTCCACTTTCAGATCAGATACCTGAAGCAGATGAGGAAGCCGGTGCAGAGCAGCCTTCAGAAGGGCAGGATACACGCCGTTCAGGCCCAGCAGGGGAGGAAGAGGTACGCGCAGATCACCATCAAAGGGGACAACGAATTCTGCCTCCACCATCTCAGGGATGAAGCCCCCAGTTACGAATTCCACACTGTCGATGTAAGTGCTAACTCCGAGTTCTTGTTGTTCCACCCGTGAAAAGGAAAATTATATTGATCATAATGGAAAGGCTATACGAAATGTACGTAGTATTCCAGAAACCCTTTGTCGCTAATATAAGGTGACCACCAATTAAAGTGAGAGTTCTGTAGCAGCAGTGAGTTCCGCTCCATATTGTTGTCTCGCCAGTTGGCTTTATATTTTCCACTTGAAAATATATTAAAGACATCACTTATCATAGCAGGTTCCAGGTTATTAAAATCTCCAAATGTAAAGAGGTGCTTCAGAATCATTCAAAAGAACTTCGGAATCCACATTCTTTATCATTTTAAGTTTTTGTTGGATGTCGATTCCATTCCAAGTAAATACTTGCATTTCAGTTTGATCGATTTTTCCACGAAAATGCTCGAGCCTCACTTCTTAGCTTCCCTCGTGAATTGTCTCTTCACGTCCCCCTTTAAGGTCTGGTTTTAGTATGAAAACTGCCTACATAAGAGAGTAATAGGCACGGCAGTTTAGCAGTGATCTCATAGCATATCATTTGAAAAAAAAGTGTATAGTCTCCCTTTCGAAGGTAACAGTGAGTCCACCAGCACAGCCAACAAACAAAAACAAAGAATAACAAAGTCTCATGCTATCAACTAACAAAAATTTCAGAATTAAGTGAAATGAGAGAAATCAGGAAAAGAAGTGCACATTCTCGGTTTGATGAGATGTGTTTTCCTCTCTTCCTTATTCACTGGAAGACATTCCTTGTTATGAAATACACCAGACCAATTACAAACGACGCAAATTGTGACGCAATGAATAGAAAGAAATAGAACAGTGGCGAGCCAATATTTTGACAATTTACACTGTGCCATTAACAATCAATTTAACTCTCCCAAACAATGGACAAAATAAGCAGCGTTAATAGAACGTTACTCAGTGGTAATGCAACAATAGGACAATTTTCGTGCTGCAAATTTCAATTTGCACAAAATAAACAATATTTAAAGAAAGTTGAATTTTCCACACTGACGCAACATTTTTACAATTCGCCAATAAGTAAACAATTAATGAACACCTAACATTTCTGTGGAACTCGTCTTTATTATATATTTTGAAGGCAGACTCTCTCTCTCTCTCTCTCTCTCTCTCTCTCTCTCTCTCTCTCTCTCTTCTCTCTCTCTCTCTCTCTTCAGACGGAATTCACCCTCTTTATAATTCCTATTTCTTCACTGCATCCCTCATTGTGTTTCTAATGACAAATTTATTGTCAACTTGCACTGCACAGATGGCTGCGCCACTCCCGTTTTGGTCCAGAGGTTGTTTGGCCTCTTCCTGTAGAAGCATAGATGTTTCCATGTCACCAGGGGCAATGGAAAGGTGAAAGTTGATGTATTTAGGGACTGTGGGTCTACATGCGTTGCACCCTTTGCGGGACTTGGAAATTGCCTTCTACTTCTGAAGTTAGTTACTCCATGGTGTCTCCTCTGTCTATTGATGCTGTTTCTTCAATGACCGCTTTCCAGAGATCACTTATTTTCTAGGCCTACGTGAGGACATTATGGAGGAAAGCATAAATCAGGTCGGATTGTCACATCTGTCCGGACATCCAAAGGGATTGGGTTTTTCTTCAATGAAAAGCATCATTCCCATGAGAACATTAATATAGGAATACGGAATTTCACGTTGTTTTGAAGGGTCGTCCGAGTATCTCTCATGTGCAGCTTTGACCGAGCATCTCTTGTGCAGCTCTGGACCGAGCATCTCTCATGTACAGCTCTGGACTGAGCATCTCTCATGTGCAGCTGTGGACCGAGCATCTCTCTAGAGCAGCTGTGGACCGAGCAAGCATCTCTCATGTGCAGCTGTGGACCCGGGGGCGAGCAAGCATCTTCATGTGCAGCTGTGGACCGAAGCCAAGCATCACTCAAGAGCAGCTGTGACCGAAAGCAAGCATCTCTCAAGAGCAGCTGTGGACTGAGCAAGCATCTCTCAAGAGCAGCTGTGGACTGAGCAAGCATCTCTCATGTGCAGCTGTGGACTGAGCAAGCATCTCTCATGTGCAGCTGTGGACCGAGCAAGCATCTCAACTCAAGAGCAGCTGTGGACCGAGCAAGCATTTCACAAGAGCAGCTGTGGACTGAGCAAGCATCTCTCATGTGCAGCTCTGGACCGAGCAAGCATCTCAACTCAAGAGCAGCTGTGGACTGAGCAAGCATTTCACAAGAGCAGCTGTGGACTGAGCAAGCATCTCTCATGTGCAGCTGTGGACCGAGCAAGCATCTCAACTCAAGAGCAGCTGTGGACTGAGCAAGCATTTCACAAGAGCAGCTGTGGACTGAGCAAGCATCTCTCATGTGCAGCTGTGGACCGAGCAAGCATCTCTCAAGAGCAGCTGTGGACTGAGCAAGCATTTCACAAGAGCAGCTGTGGACCGAGCAAGCATCTCATGTGCAGCTGTGGACCGAGCAAGCATCTCAAGAGCAGCTGTGGACCGAGCAAGCATCTCTCAAGAGCAGCTGTGGACTGAGCAAGCATCTCTCATGTGCAGCTGTGGACCGAGCAAGCATCTCAACTCAAGAGCAGCTGTGGACCGAGCAAGCATCTCTCAAGAGCAGCTGTGGACTGAGCAAGCATTTCACAAGAGCAGCTGTGGACTGAGCAAGCATCTCTCATGTGCAGCTGTGGACTGAGCAAGCATCTCTCATGTGCAGCTGTGGACCGAGCAAGCATCTCTCAAGAGCAGCTGTGGACCGAGCAAGCATCTCTCAAGAGCAGCTGTGGACTGAGCAAGTCATTTTCACAAGAGCAGCTGTGGACCTGAGCAAGCATCTCATGTGCAGCTGTGGGACCGAGCAAGCATCTCTCAAGAGCAAGCTGTGGACTGAGCAAGCATTTCAACAAGAGAGCAGCTGTGGACTGAGCAAGCAATCTCCTCATGTGCAGCTGTGACCGAGCAAAGCACCCATCTCAAATCAAGAGCCACGTGGACCGAGCAAGCATCTCTCATGTGCCAGCGGTGGGGGACCGAGCAAGCATCTCTCAAGAGCAGCTGTGGACTGAGCCAAGCATTTCACAAGAAGCACTGTGGACCGAGCAAGCATCTCTCATGTGCAGCTGTGGACTGAGCAAGCATCTCAAGAGCAGCTGTGGACCGAGCAAGCATCTCAAGAGCAGCTGTGGAAACCGAGCAAAAAAAAGCTCAGCTCAAGATCAGCTGTGACCTGAGCAAGCATCTCTCATGTGCAGCTGTGGACTGAGCATCTCTCAAGAACAGCTGTGGACCGAGCAAGCATCTCTCATTTGCAGCTGTGGACTGAGCAAGGATTTCCTAAGAGCAGCTGTGGACTGAGCAAACAATTTCACAGAGAGCAGCTGTGGACCAAACAAGCATCTCATGTGCAGCTGTGGACCGAGCAAGCATATCTCATGTTCAGCTGTGGACTGAGCAAGCATCTCTCATGGGCAGCTGTGGACCGAGCAAGCATCTCTCATGTGCAGCTGTGGACAGCGCAGCGTCCTCAATGTGCATCTGTGGACTGAACATCTCCTCAAGGAGCATCTGTGGACCAAGCAAGCATCTCTCATGGTGGCAAGCTGTGGAACCAAGCAAGCATCTCTCATGTGCATCTGTGGACTGAGCAAGCAATCCTCTCATGTGCAGCTGGTGGACTGAGCAAGCAATATATCATGTGCAGATGTGGATCTGGCAGCATCTCTCATGTGCAGCTGTGGCACTAGGCAAGCAATCTCTTCATGTGCAGCTGATGGACTGAGCAATCATTCTTCATGTGCAGCTGTTGGACCGAGCAACGCATTCTCCCCTTCCCTGGTTGCAGCTGGTGGACCTAGGCAAATCCATCTCTCTGTGCAGCTGTGGGAAACGAGCAAGCATCTTCTGAGCAGCTGTAGGGACCCCGAGCTGCATCTCTCGGAGGGGCCCGCTGGGACCGAGCAAGATCTCTCTCCCCCCCCCCCTTTTTCATGGCAGCTGCGGAACTGAGCAAAGCATTCTCTCAAGGAGCCAGCTTGTCGGACCGACGCAAGCATTCTTCTCAAGAGCAGCTGTGGAACGAGCAAGTATCTCTCAAGAGCAAGCTGTGGACTTGAGCAAGCATCCTCTCAATGGTGCAGTGTGACTGAGCAGCATGTTCTCATGGCGCAGCTGTGACCGAGCAAGTATCTCCTCAAGAGCAGCTGTTGGAGAGCAAGCAATCTCTCAAGAGCAGCTGTGACCTGAGCAAGATTCTCCAAGGAGCAGCTGTGGATCGCGAGCAAGTTATCTCTCAATGAGCAGCTGTGGACCTGAGCAAGCATCTCTCAAGAGAGCTTGTGGAACCGCCGCAAGATCTCTCAAGGGAGCAGCTATGGGATCCGAGCAAAGCATTCTCTCAATAGCGCAGCTGTGGACTGAGACAAGCATTCTCTCAAGGAGCAGCTGTGGAACCTGAGGCAAGCATCTCTCAAGAAGCAGCTGTGGACTGAGGCAAAGCATCCTATCAATGAGAAGCTGTGGATGAGCAAGGCATTCTATCATGTGCAGATGGGAACCGAGCAAGCCATCCTTCTCATGTGCAGCTGTGGATCGAGCCAAAGCATTCTCTCATTGGGTGCACTTGTGGAGCGAAGCAAGCATCTCTCATGTGCAGCTGTGGATCGAGCAAGCAATTCTCTCATGGTTGCACCCTTCCTTGGTGGATCCGAGCAAGCATTCTCTCATGTTGCAGCTGGGGTGGATCGAAGCAAGCATCTCTCATGTGCAGCTGATGGAGCTGCCGAGCAAAAGCATCTCTCATGTGCAGCTGTGGATCGGGGAGCAAGCATCTCTCATGTATGCACTTGTGGACCCCCGAGCAAGCATCCTCTCATGGTTGGCAGCTGTTGGGGATCGGGCAAGCAATCATTCTTCATGTGCACTTGTGGGGACCACAGGCAAGCATCTCCTCATGCGCAGCTGTGGATCCGAGGCAAAGCATCTCCTCAACGAAGCAGCCTGTGGACTGAGCAAGCATCTCTCAAGAGCAGCTAGCGGTGGACCCGAGCACCTCTCATGTGCAGCTGGGGTGGATCGAGCATCTTCCAGGAGCATCCTCTCAAGAGCAGCTGTGGGACTGAAGCAGGCATATCTTCAAGAAGCAGCTGTGGTGGACCAAGCATCTCTCAGGAGGCAGCTTCTGGAACTGCAGCATCTCTCAAGAGCAGCTTCTGGGTTAGCCACAAGGGACAGATCACAGTGCATTTCGTTCTCTTAGGACGCTTTAATTTCATTAATGGGAAGGAAAGAGGTTTAGTCTGAGAATGTTTGTGGCAAGAAAAAGGTAAAATAAGTTTTACCCCTAGCAGTATCAATTCAGCCAGGTTCTTGGGTAAAATCATGATTTAGTCAATTCCATGATTAAATCATGAAAAAATATGATTGTCATACAAATCATATATATATATTATATATATTAATATTATAATATATAATATATATATTTAATATACTATATATATTTAATATATTTATTTATATAATTAAAAATTATATATCATATATTTCTATAATTAATATAATTCTATATATATTTTATATATTATATATCTTATATTTATATATATATATAAGATATAT